>NW_021604607.1:698319-701178 GCF_004785775.1 Grammomys surdaster | reverse complement strand
AGAAGAAGAAGAAGAAGAAGAAGAAGAAGAAGAAGAAGAAGAAGAAGAAGAAGAAGAAGAAGACGACTGGATGCTCTTCCAGAGGATCTGGGTTCAATCCTCAGCACCCACATGGCAGCTCACACCTGCCCATAGCTCCAGTTCCAGGGATCTGACAGCCTCACATTGGAGTCTATGCAGGCAAACACCAATACACATAAAATAAAATTTAAAAGAAAATAATAATTAAAAAAAACCCTGTAGTACTTAAATAAAAGCAAACCTTCCCCTCAAGCATGCCTGGGAGCAGTCAGGCCCTCGTTTACATACCATGTGAGGGGAATAAAGCTAAGGGTGACTTGGAGCAGCCTGTCTTGGAGGTCATGGTGCTGCACACAGACGCTCAGTGTGCGCTTGTGTTCATCAGTTTCTGGATCCCCAAACTTCCCTGCTGGTCCCATCTCCCTTCCCCTCCTCTGCTCCATAATTTCAGAGAAAGGAAGGATCCAGAAAGTCCTCCCTAACCAGCTGGTGGAGAACAAACAGCTCTCAACCTGAGACCAGTGCTACTGTTCCACATCTGACAGCCAGAGAGACAACAGAGAGAGCACCATTCCCATCACAGATGGGAAATTCCTAAAGGTTGCTTCTGGTAGGTGGGAGATCTGGACAGCTGAAGGGGCGGGCACCCTAGTGGAAACAGCCATGAGCTGAATTTAATTTCTCTGCTCACATCTCATTACCGAGCACAGCACTAGCCTTACATCTCAATTTTTTTTTCCTCTGGGGTCTGCCCTAATTTTATGAATCAGCTCACTGTATTTGGTGTCACTGACCAGTTAAAAAAGCAATGCGTTCTTGTTACTGTCCCCATGGACAGCCCACCCCCAGAGCACTGTTGTGAGATACCATAGGCCTGAGAAGTCTGATGACCCCACAGATCTGTGAGCAACTACAGATTCCAGCAGATTCCAGCCTGGACTTCACGTTGCTCCAGCTGATATGGGATAGAGCAGAGATGACCTCACCACACTAAGTCTTACCTAAACTGAAGACTCATGAGAAAATTCATACTGTCTTGGTTTCTAGCCCTTATATCTGTAGCCATGTAGATTACAGTGTGGCTGTAGACTCCCACTGTAGACTCAAATGCCCGGAATCAGAATGACATCACAATAAAACTGAAAAACTAGAGCTTTAGATGGGATCGGGGACATGGAGGCTAGGAGGACTTTGATGGAAGTCCTTTAGATGGCCTTGGCTGAGAGAAGCCTTAGCAGTCAAGAGCTCTGATTGCTCCTGCAAAGGACCCACGCTTGGTTGTTAACACCCACATTGTGGCTCACAACTATCCAAAACTCCAGGTCCAGGGGAGCTGATACTCTTTCTGGCCTCCACAGGTACCAGGCAAGTATTCATGGCTGGCAAAATACTCATTCACATAAAATAAAGTAAATAAATCTAAAATGATCAAACAAAAGACAGTCATCAAGAGGCTGGAGAGATGGCTTAGTGGTTAAGAGGGCTTGTTGCTCTTACAAAGGACCCAGGGTCAGTTCCAGCATCTACCTCAAAACTATCTGTAACTCCAGTTCCAGGTGATCCGTGACCCTTTTGTGACCTCTATGAGCACCAGGCACACATGTTGTGCCCAAATACCATTCAGACAAAATGCTCACACATGTAAAATAAAATTCATCAAGATAGTGATGGAGGCTGAGGGCCTAGGAGGACCAGCATAATATTTACAGACCCACATGATCTCCCAGAATCCTCTCTTCTCCATGGAAAAACAGCTTTATTCCCCCCATCCTTTTTTTTGAAATTGGTTAGACCTTAATTTTGCTAAATGAAAAGAAAAAATTAATAGCATTATATTTTTAAATACTGTGTGGGAGAGTATGGAGAAAAAGACTCACAAGGCTGTATCTATCAATCACTCTAAACAAGCACTCACTAAAACAAAACTGTGGGTGTATGAGCTAACTTAACAGGTAAAGATACAACCTTTGTTAGATCTCTGGAACACACTTAGTAAAAGGAGAGAACTGATTCCCGCAAGTTGTTGTATCACTTCCATACAAACACAACATGGCATGTATATGCACACTTACACACACACACACGCATGCATGCACGCACTCAGACATGTGCACAGGTGCAGTCACACATGTTCACCCACAAGCACACAGATATACATTAAATGTTTGTTAGATGCATGTGAGTAAACTTCAATCACAATAATTAATAACATGGCACTTACTTTTTCCATGACCACATTTAATTCTAAACCGTCAGTGGGATAGGAAAGCACACTAAGAAAGCACTCTTACCACTCTAAGGAGGGGGAGTAACCATTCCTAGCAAGCTGGGGATCCTTCTTGCTTGAGTAAGGTTGGCCACTCGCCCTTGAACGATAGACTTAGAAAGACCTTCCTCATGGCAATGAGTAAGAGGAGCCCAGCTGTGTTTAAACTTGAACCTCACTTGGACTGGACACTGTGATTCCCATTCCAAGTCTCCCACATGGCAGGTGGATCTCAGACTCAAGCCTGGCTTGTCTCGCCATATGCCTCCCTAGCTATCAATGCGAGGTGATGAGGCCTCGCTCCACCTCCATTCCTGCCTGCAGATCCTTCCTCACTATGTTGGAGTGTCTCTGTTCACTCCCTGTTATGCAATATATTATGATAAGGGGGTATCCTTGGCAACCTGAGCAAAGGTGCACCCCTGAGAAATTATGCCATGCAATAGATCTGGTATAAAGGGATTTATTGGAAAAGGAGAGAGGAGTAAGGACCTGGGGGCAAGAGAGGTAGGGTATAGAGGAGAGAGAGAGAGACAGAGAGAGAGAGAGAGAGAGAGAGAGAGAGAGAGAGA
>NW_021604607.1:671100-698309 GCF_004785775.1 Grammomys surdaster | reverse complement strand
AGAGAGAGAGAGAGAGAGAGAGAGAGAGAGAGAGAGACTGCATGAGCTCTGGGGTGATGGTGGGCTCTTTTATTGCTGCACACACCAGGTGCCCCTGGCAGTTGAGAAGGTTAGGCTGATTCTGTGACAGACTTCAAACTGGCAGTTAAGGAGACTAGGCCTAATAACTGGGTAAGTCCAGGCAGACCCAGGCAAGTCAGTTACTAATAGAAAAACCCCAGGCTCCAGCCTTCATGCCCCATATTGGTTGTGGAATGCCTAGAGACAGAGTAAGATAAAGCGCCTCTGCCCTGGAGTTTCAAGTCTGAGAGCTCACTTTGAGGGACCCTCTGGGCTTTTCCAGTCCCGCACCCTCCTTACAGCCTCCCCCTCCCACCTGGGGACAAGGCCAAGTTCCATTCTCCACCCACACGAACCTTCTTGAGTAAAATAATTCTCAGAAAAAAACACAGAATATACTGACTGATAGTTACCTGACCCTCTGGAAATTCCAGGTATCGTTCAAATGCATGCCATGACCTGCCCATGCTTGCTAGCCAATAGATTTAAGGGTCAATATGCTTAGCCAATAAGTTTGAATTGTAACCTTGATGATGTAACCTATGCCCCTAAAATGTATAAAAATTGTTTGTAATAGCTAGTCAGGGCCACCTTTTAGTCACTCACCTTGAGGGACTAATTAATTGAAGGTCAAAATTGAAGCCAAAAAATAAATCTCTTGCTTTTGCATCCATCTGTGTCTCGGTGTCTCACTCGGGGGTGACTTGAAGTACCACTGATGGAGGGTCCGGGTCTTACAACTTGGTTGTCTCGATATCTTAGTAACGGGAGACCTCAGCTGCTGGACTTCTGCAGAATAAAACACTCTTTGTGTTTATATACTATTTGAGTCTGGCGTATCATTCTTTGGCCAATCATGAACCCTTGCACAGTGAAGGCTGTGTCAGGTCATGATATAAGCAGTTGCTAGGTTCCTGAGTGCATGCAGGCCAGTGGAATCTTCTGTACACTAACACTAACCCTAATTCCAAATTCTTTCCATGTTCTTCCAATCTGGGCTGTCCACACCTCTTGAATATATTCGGTCTAAGTAGATTCTGAACATCCTTCCTGGCTGACTGTATAGGCCTGGTACTCACTGAGGCTGCTTCCATGACAGAACAAAGATGGTCCTTGAAGCATCACGCATCTTACAGCAGCCTAAGGGTTAGATATAAACTGAGTGGTCAGGACCGAAATGCTGGGGCCTCACCTGGGTCATACTCAGAAAGCAACACACTTGATCCAAACCCCTGTAAGGAGCAGGACTGGGGAAAATGCTGTGCCCTGTTATAGGGAGCCTGGTAGACCCCGTTTAACTTGGTATGTGTATGTGGATGAAATTTAATGACCAATCAGGAAAGAGCTGTTACACGGGGTGAGCGTGGGGGGCTGGGGGAGAGGGAGCAGGATGAAACCAGGAAAATCCTGGTGCTTGTTTTCATAATGCCCACTCTCTTCCCCCTTCCTTCCCTCTTCAGCGTTACAGCAGAGGTAAGCAGTAAGGGAACCGTGGTAAAAAGCCCAATTGCTACTGGGCAAATGCTGTCATTCCAGGGATCTCCAAGGAAAACTTCTCCCCGGGGAGGCCTACACTTCCTGAAGGCTGTTGAGTAACATCCTGCTGCTGTTTTACCTAAGCTGAAAGTCTCATTGCTTGTACATCCCAGCTTTACAGAGGGAGTGCAGGGACCCTGTATGACATAATGGTACAAGTCAGGAAAGCACTAGTTAAAGGGTAAGCTAGAATTCAGGGTCCTAGGCCAAGGCAGTAAGGAGCAGGGCAAACCTACAGCTGTCAGAGATGAGGGGTGCGCATGGGCGGGCACTAGACCACAGGACACTTTATCAGCTCTGCCCAGGGAGAGAGTTGGCATGTCCTAATTTCTGGGAGAGAAAACAGTTTCTTGAAGTCTAGTCCACATGTACTGAAGGACTCTAGTAGGCCATAGCATGGCAAACAGGCCTGAGCTCTGAAAGCTTTGTCCTTTCCACATTCGTTCCGCCTTGGTAAACTGTTTACGTCTTACATTTCCTTACTTGTCCACTTCCTCCTCCCGAGGCTGACTACCAAGGTCCCGCTATCAAGTATTAAAGTCCAGCAACCAAAGCCCCTTTGGCTCAGCTAATTAACATGGCTAATCAAAATTAACATCCTATGCCTTTATAAGATGCGATTTGCATATGGGCTACTCCTCCCCATCGTATCAGAAGCAGTCCTTTGTCCCTCTGTGGCATATATCCCTACTCCCCTTCTCTCGTTCCCGTCCCCTTCTCCTTCATCCTGTATCTCCTGTATTTGTCTCTTATTCCCTGCCCTTTATCCCTCTGGGGTAAATAAATCTCTTTTGTGCTGAGAACTTGGTCTTGTGTTCTGTGCTGATTCAACTCCTTTCACCTGTACTAAGTGAGTTACTAGGAACCTTGACCTTCGGTATTTGACTAATAGTAGATCTTTATAAGGAAACAAACCCACAAAAGTGCTCAAGTGTAAATACGTATGTGTGCCCAAACATATATAGGTGTACATGTATGTGATATCTGGCATAGACTAACTCATAAAAAGAGAACTAATTATACTAATAACTACTGAAGAATTACTGGTAGTAATGATGTAACACAATGCCTCTGGCTAATCCCAAGGAGTCAGAAACAGCACAGTGAGTCAGAAACAGGATGTAAACTGACTCGTAAGAGCCCAGAGGGTCTCATGGGGGACAGGAAGGCAGGATACACACACCTGAGTGCCCATTTAGAGGACACAGTGTGCTTCACCAGTGGGAGAACTGGTCTGACTGGAGCATAGCATTTGAGGTATAGAACAAAAGACCAGATCTGGGGCTTTCTTTTTCCTTTCTTTCTTTTTTCTTTTTAAAAGTTTTTTTTTTTTAAGATTTATTTATTTTATGAGTGCTCTATCTGCATGTACACCTCATGCCAGAAGAGGGCATCAGATCACACTGTAGATGGTTCTGAGCCGCCATGTGGTTTCTGGGAATTGAACTTAGGACCTTTAGAAGAGCAGTGCTTAACCACATGGCCATTCCTCCAGCTTCCTTCCTTCCTTCCTTCCTTCTTTCCTTCCTTCCTTCCTTCCTTCCTTCCTTCCTTCCTCCTTCCTTCCTTCCTTTCTTCCTTCCTTTCTGTTGTTGTTGTTGTTCTTCTTCTTCTTCTTCTCTTCTTCTCCTCTCCTCCTCCTCCTCCTCCTCCTCCTCCTCCTTCTTCTTCTTCCCAACACTGATGTAGCTATTTCTCATCTATGAGCGTTGTCCTGGAAAAGTTAGAATGGTGACCAAGAACATGGTTCAGGGGACAGAGACATAACTGAGACAAGAAACATGTCAGGAAGGGCATGGGTAGAGCTGGGCTAGAGGAATAAGTTGGCTTTCTGGAGCTCAGGACACTTTTCCCAAAGCACAACAGCTTAGCAGCTAGGGGAACAGACTTTGAGGGTCACCTCCCCACTTCCCCTGCAGGAATGGGTCTTCAGACCCTCACTGGATAGATGACCTTTTTGAGCAGGAAGGAGACAAAAGTCTCCTCTTTGGAGATGCAGGACACAGAGGAATGCAAACTATCAGGTCTTCTAAGTACCCCAGTTTATTATCATTAAGTCATAGGATTTACCCCGCCTTGCTCTCCGCTCCCCTCCATAGTCTAATCAAATCCATCAGGGGAAGTTCACAGGTTCCCTGCTTTCTTGAGCCTTGCCTCCTCGCCACCCAGTGTGGTTTTCCCTTCTCCCCAGCGGCTGTTGGCCAGCAGCCCATATGAAGAAAGGGAGCAGAGTCGTAGGACGGTGGAGTTCAGATGGCCATGAGTACAACAGAAAGACTACTAGTATCAGCTTAAAAGAAGCAACTCAGTGTTAATGGGAGTGAATCAAAGACTAACAGTTTTGGAGGCAGAGGGTAGGGATTTCTAGGGTGAGTAATGTATATCATTGGCTGCAGCTTAGGGTACCGATGATGTCTCATTTACATGGAGAGGCATTCCAGGAATTCAAGGTGTTTGCTGGACAGGTTTTTATCAAGAGAAAGGAAGCTGAACCTGTGATCTCACCAAGGCTGGACCACATTCTGCAGGCAGGAGGTGTGGGTTTCAGTCTCCCCAGACAAGGCCAGAGAAGGAGAAGCCCTGCTAGTAAAGGGCATTTTGCACTGAGCTCAGGAAAGCTGTCTGGACACTGGTAGACTTTGACCTTAGTTAGCAGGACCCAACAACCCTGCCTTTTGTTAGAGGGGCCTTAACCACAAACCTGAGACTATCGAGGAAGAGAGCTTTTTCCTCCCATTCAGGCTCAACTGTGCGTCTGTGGACTTACAGGTCAGATTTGGGCTGGTGGACTGGTCCTCAGGTCCACACAATGATGGCCAGAGGCCTCATCAATCCCCTAGTGGCAGCTATCTGGCAGAGGAAGTTAGGAGCTGTGACGCCACACATTTATCATGGTTAGCATGTTCTGGACAAGTGACCCAGGAGAGGAGGCTGGCCCGATCATCAGTCAGAATAACTTTCACTCCAGGGCTGGCACTGTACCCCTCTGTCAAGCATTCAGAGCTAGGGAGTGTAGGAGTACAGATGCCCTTCAAGACTCGTGTAAGATGGAAACTACAAGATTTTAGGAGTACATCTGTATTCCCATATTCCCAGTACACCAGAGGCTGAAACCAGAGAACTGTTGTAATCTTGAAGCCAGCCTGGGTTACATATCAATTAGGGCTTCATAGGAAGACTCAAATCATCTCTTCCACAAACACCAGCCAAGTATAACCACTAACAACAAAACTGAACATACAGGATGGGTAGCTCATATCTGTCCTTACAGCAATCACCAGGCAGAAGCAGGAATTCACAAGTTCTAGACCAGCCTGGGCTATATAGTGAGAGCAGGCCTGCCAGGACTTTATAAGGAATGACAGTTTATCTCTAAGAACAAAGCAAGCAAAGCAATATGGGGGTGGGAGCAGGAAGCAACCACTAAACAAATGAAAGTGTCACTTATGCTCACACTCAGAAGTTTCTATGTTCTTATGATTCTGATTATTTGTTATCTGTCTATCTATCTATTGATTGATCTATCTACCTATGCATTTATTTAGTGTGTGTGTCCCTCAAAGCACATGTGGAGGACAGATGACAACTTGCAGAAGCCTGTTCTCTCTTCTACCATGCAGGCTCTAGAGAGCCAGTTCAGGTTGTCAAGCTGGGTAGTAAGTGTACCTTTACCACAGAGCCATCTCCTTGGTCCCCTTCCCCAATACTCTGTAGAGAATACTCCCTACCAAATCCCATATCATTCTTATAGAAATCAATAAATGGATTCTAAAATTTACATGGAAAAGAACCAGTTCTGAGAAACACTGCCTGAGTTCAGGTTTGCTGTTACATAGTTACTCAAGAGAGGGCCACATTGGCACCAAGCACACAAATAGATAAATGGAATAGAATAAAGCCCCAGAATAGACTCATATGTGGGTGAACTTGTGGTTTCAACATATGCAAAAAGTTTGTGCACTGGAAAAAATGTTCCCATCTATAAACTTACAGAAGAAAACAATCCTCCTAGTTCCCCACATTTCTTTCCAGACAAAACCCAAAATTTATGCAGTATCCAGGATCCATACTTGCATAAATAGAACTAATAGGTTGGCAAGATGTTTCAGTGGATAAGGGTGCTTGCTGGCAAGCCTGAGAACAGGAATGCAAAATACAATAGAAGGAGAAAGCTGACACCCACACAACCATCCTGTGACGTCTACACGTGTGCCATGTCATGTCTGTGCCCCTGCATACACACACACACACACACACACACACAACCATGTTATGTCTGTGCCCCTGCATATATACACACACATACACATAAATAAACATAATAAAATGTTTTGAAGAACTAAGTAGCAAATAATCACTGAGCATGCCCCTACTTAACAACAATAGTTTGATCATTGTTAAGAAGAAGGTAGAGGCAGGTGTAGTGGTGCATGATTGTAGTCCTGCACTCTGGAGGCAGAGGTGTGTGGATCTCTGTGAGTTCAAGGCCAGTCTGGTATACATAGTAGATGCCAAGACATAGTACAACATAGTGAGGTCCTGCCTCAAAAACAAAACAACAACAAAAATAAAATCGAGGGCTGAGTGTGTGTACACTTCTATGACCCCTGGGCTGGGGAGACTGAGGCAGAAGCATCAGAAGTTCAAAGGCATCCTCAGAAAAATAGAGAGTTCAAAGTTAACCTTAGCTAAGTGAGAGCTTGTCTCAAAAAACCAAAAAAGGACCACATGTCCTATTGTGCTGGCTATTCTCGTTGTAAGACCCAAGTAGCTGGCTGTGTCTGTGAGGGATTTATAATCAATCATTTGAAGTAGAAGGATCCACTTTTATTTGGATCTTTTGAGCTGGGAAGATATACTTTTAATGCAGATCTATAATTTGGGCCACACCTTCTACTGGCAACCTAGATAAATTGGTAGATACTGAAGACCAGCTGAGACACACAGCCTTATAGACTAAACAACTTCTGAATTTTTGGACCTTCCATTGATAGACAGCCATTGTTGGACTAGAAAGACCACAGCCTGTATACTATTTTAATAAATCATATATATATATGGCCTTGTTGGAAGAAGTATTTCACTGTAGATGGACTTTGAGGTTTCAAAAACCCGAGCCAGGCCCAGTGTCTCTTTCTGCTACCTTCAAATTAGATATAGAACTCTCAGCTGCTTCTCCAGCATCATGTCTGCCTGATGCTGCCAAGCTTCCTGCTATAATGATAGTGGACTAAACCTCTGAACTGTGAGCCAACTCCAAATAAATCCTTTATAAGAGTTGCTATGGGCATTGTGTCTTCACAGCAATAGAACAGTGACTGAGAGGGACAGGAAGGGAAAGGAGATTGGCTATGGTACCAACATCAAGATAAAAGAGGAGGTATGGAGAGTATGGGTGATAAAAAGTCCTACAATTATAGGGTTAGTTTTGCTAAAAACCACTGAATGGAGGTGAGGAGTGGTGCTGCATGCTTGTAACCTCCAGCACTCAGAAGGCAAGAGATCTCTGTAAGTTCAAGGTCTACCTGAGCTATATATGTAGTTCTAGGCCAGTTAGTGCTTTAGAACACAAACTTAAAAACATACAAAATAAAAACATCAAATCATATGTGTGTGTGTGTGTGTGTGTGTGTGTGCATTCTTGGAATGGAACTTCAGACTGTACACATACCAAGTGTCTCAGTTAAGGTTTCTAGATAAACACCATGACCAAAACAGCAAGTTGGGGAGCAAAGGTTTTATTGGTTTACATTTCCATTTTGCTGGTCATCATCTAAGGAACTCAGGATAGGAACTCAAATGTGGGTCTGTGTCCTCTCTGCTGCTGCACTGCTTGTTGGGAAGGCAAAATATGCTGCCACTGGGCAGGTGCTGAGATTCAGGGACATGGCAAAACACTGTGGGGTGGAAGAGTGCAATCTGAGATGTGGGAAAGCCAGAGCTGGTTCAGGGGTCCCCAAACCTGGCTTGAATATCCAGGTGCCTCTGGTAGTTGCAGAAGAGCTGAGAAAGGTGCAGGGGGGTGGGGGGCAGGAGGAGAAGTGGCCTTGGGCTGGGGACAGTGTCTAGCCCAGGACTGAAGGGGGCGAGGTGAGCTTTAGAAGCACAGAGAGACCTTCTAAGGGAGATTTAGCTGTGGTTCTGTAGGCGAAAACCTTCTGCACGTTCCCCATGGCAATGGTAGATGAGACACTCCATGTTTATCCGTATCATTTATTGGCTGTTCATTGTGAAAAATGAGTGCATACCAAACTGTACCCACTTCTCAGGGTGGACCTGAGATTAAATAGCTTTTGCAGGGAGGAATGTCTGGGGAGGGAAGCTTGATGGCTAAGCCCTCAGGAACCTCATTAGCATGGAGAACTCTGTTCTGGGCCTACATGACCACAGGTTACGTTTCCTTATGTGAGGAGTGTGACACATGTTCTAGGCCAGGAATCAGGAAGGGAGCTGGGAGTTGCCTAAGTCTCAGGTGTATCTCTGGGTCTTAACCCGCTCTACCTTCCTGGCATGGTTTTACTGTCCCACACTCACACAGGGCAGGAGTCTGGAGGCAGGCACTAATGCAGAGGCCATGGAGGGTGCTGTTTACAACCTTGCTCCCCTGCTTGCTCAGCCTGTTTTTATAGAACCCAGGACTCCAGCCCAGGGGTGGCACCACCCACAATGGGCTGGGCTTTCCCCCATCAATCACTAGTGAAGAAAATACCTTATAGCAAGATCTTACAGAAGTATCTTCTCAATTAAGGTTCTCTCCTTTCAAATAAGCTTGTGGGAAGTTGACACAAAACTACCCAGCACTCTAGGTAAGCATCCTTCCACCCAGCAATGTCTCTAACCCACATCTTAGGCTTTATTTTGAGACAGTCTTAGTAAGTATGCATAGCCTAACCTTGAACTTGTGACTTTGCCTCCATCTCCTGAGTGGCTGGGATTACTGTAAACGGGTGAATTGGACAGCATGTAAACTAGATCCCCATAAAGCTCTGCAAAGTGTTTTACCAGGGAAGCTCTGGCTCAGACTTGGTGCTGAGGGAGTGAGTGGCATCCCCAATCATGGTGTGGGAAGTACCCCATCAAGGGTGCCTGAGGGTGGTTTGGGATGACTGAGCCAGAGAGCCAAATGAAAATGGTTCTGTTTTCTGAGGAAAGAAGCTAAGTGTCCAGAGAAGTCACAGGCTTTGCTCAGGTTACCCTGGAGGTGAGTGTTGAGTAGAAGAAGGGCTCTTTCTTCTGGGGTGAGCCAGTGAAAGCAGGCTGCTATGTTGAGCTGTATGTTTAAGAGACAGGACATCCCCAAATGCCTCACAGTAATAATACCTTCTATTTATACCAAACACCTCTCCTCCCAGGAGAGGGCTGTGTTTTTCTAACGTTGATTCAGTAAGCCATACAGACTGAATTGAATTAAAATCTACAGCAGCGACACACAGCATGCCTACTCACTTTCTGCCCCGCTCCCTTGCACTGCTATGATACAGCCAGGCAGGGAAGTCAGGAATGCTGGTTTTCTACACTCCTACCCCATACCTGCTCTAGAAGTCAAGAAGGGGACTATGCTTGCTTCTGCCTTGAGAGAAATACAACATAAATCAAGGCTGGGCAGTGGTGGCACACGCCTTTAATCCCAGCACTTGGGAGGCAGAGGCAGGCAGATTTCTGAGTTCGAGGCCAGCCTGGTCTACAGAGTGAGTTCCAGGATAGCCAGGGCTACAGAGAGAAACCCTGTCTCGAAAAATAAACAAACAAGCAAACAACAACAAAAAATCAAGGGTCTTCAACTGTGCCATCACCCCTTTTTCATAAGCTTATGCATTTCAGATCATTAAATCAGAAAGGTAAGGCCTGCTCATGATTTAAGTGTGTGTGTGTGAATGTGTAAGTGTGTGTGTGTTGTGTGTGAATATGAATGTGTATATGAGTGTAGTGTGGGTATGAGTATGTGTGTCAGTGTATGTCAGTGTGTGTGTGTGTGTGTGCTGGAACTGAACCCAGTGTCTTACATGTGCTAGGCTAGTGCTCTGCCATGCAGCCCCAACTACAGTTCATGTTCTTTCTAATTCTGACCATGTACCATAGAGACCACTGGTACTCTGCCCATGCACCAGGGCACATAGGTTCTAAGTGGGCATTACCAGGGAACTGACCATGGCTCACTGGGGAAATGAGAAGGACGGGACAACTGGGCTCTACCAGCCTCAGCCATTCAGTAGAGGTTATCTGTATCTGGGCCTATCTGTAACTCTGCCCTGAGGAACAGACCAAAGTCACTGGCCTGAGGTGAACCCCCTCCCCCATCCCTGGTCCCACCAGGGTGATGAATAGATGTTCCCAAATGCACACTTGCCCTCCTCACACACACACATGCCAGAGAGGAAGAGGCAGGAGGCCTGTGGGTTAAGATAACGCCAAGCATAGGATGCCCGGAACACATCAGTGAAGACTGCATCCTTCTTATGCACAGGGTCATGGTGTGCCATGGTAGTACTGTCTTCTAGGATTCTGTGTCCTCTGCCCAGACTGGGGAAATGCAGATGGCTTCAGTGCTGACAGCATAGGAGTGACTCCATGGCAGGACACAGAAACCTCAGCAGGCTGCCGTCCTTATAGGTCTCCCTTGGAAGTCCTAATGGGTTGGGAACAGCTCAGAGCCCGTTCAGGCATCTGCTCACTCTCAGCCATCACCAGCATCCCCTGACAATATCATAGTCCACATAAACAAGGCTGCCCAAGGCTTCCCTACTCAGAGCCTGTCTGATGCCCACTGCTCTTCATTATCAAGTCCCACTTGATGTCACCTTCGGTCAGCAGCCATGTAACCTTGGCTCCTTAAGAGGACATCAAAGGATGGGACATGGGACCACAGGAAGGACACAAACTTTAAGGCAATTGTGCTGGCTCCACTTCCACAGACAGCATACACCAGCACTGGCCTCTGTCATGTCAGACTTACAATAGTAGCTTAGAGTTAGGAATACAGCCCAATGGTAGAGTGCTAACATGCTCGATCCTTACCAACTCCAAAAGTAAACAACTTAACACGTATACATGGACTGAATAGGTGGCCCAGCAGTAGAGTGTCTGCTCTATTTGGCAGCAAACAAAAATCAAGCGAAATTTACCGACCCCAGAGATTAGATTAAAACTCGACCTAAAACCACATGTCCAATCCTCTCATTTGCATCTCTTGGATTTATAAATGTTGAGCAATGATTAAAGAAATCATTACAAGAAACTAACTCTGTTATAGCTTTTTGCATATTAAATATCTGTTGCAAAACTGAATGAACATTTGATTGGAAGACTAGAATAGTGAGCTGCACTCTCTAGAGCAGAGGGAAGCCACGGGATGTAGGTGCTATGACAGCTCTGGGAGGGAAAGGGAGGAAAAAAGGAAGGGAGGGAGAGACAGAGTGAACATACCCAGATGCTGCTGCTAGCCCAACAAAGGCCCCTTTGAGTGGGTGTGCATGTGGGGGCACTTACAGTGCTGTTGGTATGGATGAGCTCAATGTCTTCGGGCTAAGCATTCACACAGGAAGCTACCTTCCCCTCGAAGTCCAGGGAGCTCCAGCATCACTAAGAGTCAGTCAAGGGGAGCACACCTCACCATCCCTCGCTCAGAAGCAACTGTTTTATCTCCAGAGACAGCTGCTGCTGCTGGTGCTGCTGCTGCTGGTGCTGCTGGTGGGAGCAGCTCTAGGCGCCTCCCACCCCAGGTAATCAGTTGATGAAAACAGCTGGAAGAGCAGGGAAAGGGGCCAGCACAGGTGGTCAGCATTCTCTGTATCTCCAGCCAGCTGAAAACCATAGGCCTTCGGGAAGATCCAGAATGAGGCAGAGCTGAGAGCAAGTCTGAGTGAGGGCCCAGGTCATGAGACTGTGGGGACAACAGTTGAATAAGCTCCTTTCATTTGACAACTGAAAAATGGAGACCTTGCTTAGGGTCACACATTGGCTAGGTGAAGTTCAAGGATCCAAGGTCCCTGTGCAGTGAGTGTCTTGGTCCACTCAGTTACAACAGAAGAGTGTCATGAGCTGGAGGGGAACGAACAACAGGAATTTCTTCTCCTTATTCTGTAGAGTAGGCTGTCTCAGATCAGTAACCCAGCAAACTTTATGTCTGGTGATAGCTGTGTCTCATAGATGACAAAATCTCCACATGATGGAACAACCAGGCAGCTCTCGTTGGGCCTCTTTTCTAAGACACTCAGACGGGACAGAAACTCACAATTGGATGATGTCCCAAAGTCTCACCCCCATATCATCACCTTGGGGGTAGGATTCCAACACTTGTATGTGCGTTCAGACTCCAGTACATTACCAACAGCCCCACATCTCGTGATGATAAATGGCTTTTACTTTGTTCATCTCAGCCCCAAAAGCCTGGGTCTATGGGGAGAGTGTCCCGTAGGCTCGATGCAACCTTGAATTCACCCCAACCATTCAATGACTTCTTAGGAAGACTATGGAGAAGGCTGTTGGTGGAAGGCATGGAAAGACAGACACTGTCTAGGCACGCCTCTTCTAGCAGTTGAAGAGGCATAGTCCTGTTGCTCTCTGGTCATGAGGCCATTCCTGGGTGTTTTACTTTGTGTTTCAATTACTGTGGTGAAACACTGTAACCTAAAGCAATTTGAAGGAGATAGGATTTATTTGGCATACACTTACACATCACTGTTCATCACAAAAAGAAATCAGGACAGGAACTCATAACAGGGCAGAAACCTGGATGCAGGAGGTGATGCTGAGGCCACACAGTGGTGCTACCTACTGGCTTGCTCAGCCTGATTTCTTATAGAATCCATGACCACCAACTTAGGATGGCCCCACCCACAATGAGCTAGGGCCTTCTCTATCAATCACTAATTGATAAAATGCCCTATATATACAGGGTTGCCTGCAGGCTGATCTTAAGGAGGCATTTTCTCAACTATGGTCTCCTCCTCTCAGATGACTCTTAACTTATGTCAGGTTGACATAAAAACTAGGCAGCACATGGTTACAGATTGTACCATTGTGCTCACTAGCTGAAGAAAATTCAAACAATCAAGAGACAATCTCCTGGAGGCCTGCTGGGGTGCGGGGGGTGGGGGGAGACACAACTGAGGTCTGTAGCACATACAGTTCAGTCAAATGGGGTAATAAAAAGGGAATTTGTGTTCAGCCACTCTGGAAAGAGCCTGGTGGTTCTTCAAAACACCAAATATAGGATTACTGTGTGATCCAGTAATGTCATTCCTAGGTAAATGCTAAAAGAACTGAAAATAGGGGTACATGAATGTTTGTAGTGGTGTTACTGATAATACCTCAAGGTCCTGGGGTTGATGCCCAGCACACAAACATACACACAAACAAACAAATAAAAATAGATGAATGAGTGAATGAATGAATGAATGAATGAAGATTGGATATTGCTCAACAGTAGAGTGCTTGCCTAGCAGGCACAAGGCCTTAGGTATAGTGCCAAGAATCAACAAACAAACAAACAAATAATGAGAAACTGGGGCTGTAGTTCCATGCTAGAGTGTGTTTGCCTACCACATTCAATAACCTGTTCAATGGTCCTGGGTTCAATGACCAGTACCGCCAAAATAATACCCAAAAGGCAACTGGGTGTGCTGGCTCACACCTGTAACCCAAGCTCTTAGAGGGCAGAGACAAGAGGATCACCACAAGTTCAAGGCTTGCCTGATTCATATAGTGAGCTCTAGGTCAACCAGGGCTATGAAATGAGGAAAGAAGAAAATACCCAAAGGTGAAATGATGCAGTTGCCAATTAACCTCTACTCAAATCAACTGGGTGACATACACATAGCCTTATATTTTAGTATGCCCTAAACACCTCAATGGTTGGGCCACTCCCAAACCTACAGGTGGCTCCACCTCCCTACTGATATTCCTGAGTTATTACTTACTAAAATCTATATTCTGTCTTTGCTCCCCTAGAACCAGTTGGGAGTGGGGCAGGGGATACTCTTCCCGGGCTTTTACATGTTGGTTGTCTCTCTGTCCTGCCCCTCAGGTGTGGTCGCTCCTTCCCCAGCATGGCTATTATAAATCCTTCTCTCAAGCTGGAGAGATGGCTCACCAGTTAAGAGCACTGCCTGCTTTTCCAAAGGTCCTGAGTTCAATTCCCAGCAACCACATGGTGGCTCACAACCATCTGTAATGGGATCTGATGCCCTCTTCTGGCATGTCTGAAGACAGCAACAGTGTACTTATATAAATAAAAAATAAATAAAATCTTTAAAAAAAAATCCTTCTCTCTCAGTCCCTTTGCCCAAGAATTCTAAAGTCCCACCTCTCTCTTCCTGCACATTGGCCACCAGCAACTTTATTTATCAATTAGAACCAACTGGGGACAGGGACCCTCAGTGTCTTACATGCAGATTCTTGTGCAATTTTGGGAACTCAACCAACATAATACAAGTGTTAGACAAAATCCACAACAGTGAAACACTCCAAATGTCGGTAGGTGGTAAATGAGTAGTGTTGTATATCCACATGATGGAATATTATTCAGCCATATGAAGTAATGAAGTACTGACATATCCTAGTATAATCTAATGAACTTATAAAAGTATCATACTAAGGAGAAAAAGCCAAGGATAAAATGTCACTCAGTAACACCCTTCAGATAAAGAGCAAAACTGAAACAATCTGCCTGGGTAAACACCACAAGGACCTGTTTCTTTATTTCTTTTTCTGTTTCTTCCTATTTTTGAGAGAGTGTCTTATGTAACCTAGGGTGGCCTGAACTCCTGATTCTCCTGCATCCATGTTTCAAGTGCTAGGATTATAGGCATTCATCAATCACATCTTTTTTAAAGACCTTTTCTCATTAATTTTCCTGGTTAGTAAAATTTTGGGGGATGGAGAGATTAAGACATTTGCATCTCTTTTGGAAGCCTTTCCTTCATTTGGGCTAGGAGACTTCTGTGAAGTTGGGAGAAACCAGAGAAGATCACACAGACCTTGATTCTGGATTCTTCAGTAGCTTCTAAGAGTTTTCAACTATTCTCCAACCCATTTCCACCCCCGTGCTCGAATCCCCATCCCACACCCATCTCAGCTCCCACCCACAGCCACACCCCCACCCTAGCCCTCAGAGCATTCCTGTGTATGCCAGTGGAGGGCAGAGGTCGACCTTGAGTGTGACCTCTCAGGAGCCTGGCTACCCTTCTTTTGGAGACAGGGACTCTCACTGGGACTGATGAGGCTGGTTGAGTGGCCAGTGCCTGCAGGGATATGCCTGTTTCCCCGCCCACCCCAGCACTAGGATGAGGACAGGTCAGTAGCAATGCTGGGGCTTAAACTCAGGTCCTCACGTTTGTGCAGCTAGTGCTTTACTGACTGGGCTGTCTTTCTAGTCCCCCAATTCCCTTTCCAACTGTCCAGTGTGCTAGAATGTTGTACCTGGGGGCCATCCAGTGTACCTTTTGTTCTTGCTTCAGCTGGATTTTACCTGTATTGTCAAACTCTGCTCAGGAGACTAGAGCAACTGTTCTAACCTTTCTAGAAAAGTTACCTTAGTTCAGGGATTGCTGATGCAGTTTGGGAGGTGGAGGCAGGAGTCTTAGGCCAGCTGAGATACATTGAGACCCTATCTCAATAAAATAAAAACAGCTAATTTGTATTTTGAATCAACAATTGACAGGATTGTTGTTGTTGTTGTTGTTTGTTTGTTTTGGTGGTTTTTTTTGTATGTGTTTTGTGTTGGTTTTGTTTTTGATTGTTGCCTTTTCCCAACTCAGGGAGAAATTCTGAAGGTAGAAGCTCTCTAGACTGTTCAGTATCATCTAAGCTGTCCATCCCACAGAGCCAGACATAGAACTAGGCCTAAGTGCTGAAAAGAACACACCCAGTGCTAGGACAGTGCTTAGCCTAGAACAAAACCAGCTCTCCAAAGCCTTTCACACATGAGCTACCCTTTCAGCATTGTCATCCCCACTAAAAATGTGTTTCTTGCACTGTAATTGCCTGTATCTTCTTCCCAATGAAGCGGATGTTGACTGATTCTTGATTAATTCGCTGCAGGACTAGAGACTGAACCCAATTAGCAAGCTATACCACAATCCTCTTTTTACATTTTATTTTTTTGATACAGAGTCTCACCAAGTCTAACCTTGAACTTACTCTGTAGCCTAGGCAGATTTTGAACTTTCAATCCTCCTGCCTCAGTCTCCCAAGTAGCTGAGGTTATGGACCTGTGCCACCAGACCTGGCTGAAGACAGCACTTAAGTCTCAACTAACTTGACTGTCAGGGGCAGCCTTGCTTATACACTGAAGGCCTAAAATCAGCCATAGGCCTAAAATCAGCAATAGGCCTGACTTACATGCCTGCTAACACAAATCTTGGGTCTCTGTGGAAAAACACTGAAACAGATGACTATAAGCTATTGTAAACAAGCAGCTTCGGTGGAAAATTGCCAGGCTGAATAATCATAGACCTTGTAGATAGGTAACCTTGGTGGATAGTACCAACTTAGATAAAGACAAGTGAATCATAGGCGGAGTCATAGTGATCTGTCCCCTGAACCTTCACCCAGCTGACACTCTGTTCTGGAAGATATCTGTACTCCCCCGAACACCTACACTCCTGCATCATCCCCTTCCCCACATCCTGCCTCTATGTACATATAACCCCTGTGTGAAAAAAGTAAAATTGGCAAATTGATCAGACTATAGACAGATCGTCTTCTTTGTGTCAGCCTGTCCCCCACTTTCTCTTTTAGGTGATCTCTCCAGACCCCTGTTTAATGCCCTGCTGGACAGGACACTTGACCATTCTTTACATGCCTTATTTTATATGGCTCCTGTGGGTGTGTGCATGTTTATAGACTTATGTGCCTTCTTCCTTGTTACTATGTGCAATGTTACTTTGTCTCAGACTTCCATGAGATGGTAAGAAAGTTCTTTTCATCCCTCCCTAACATCAGGCTACTCATCCTACCTTCCCCTCAAGAAAAAAGCACAGGGTCTTCCTTCTCATGCTGGTTAGAACTGGTGATTTTCTCTCATTTCCATTTCCTATTTAAATATTTACTTTTACTATTGTTTAATTATGTGTGTATGGTTTATACACATGAGTGCAAGTGCCTGCTGATTCAAGAAGAGTCAGTCAAAATCCTTGAAGCTGGACTTACAGGCATTTTGTGAACATATGTGCTAGAAATACAAACCAAGTCCTCTGAAAAAGCAATATGAGCTCTTAACAACTGAGCCATCACCCCAGGGCATTCCCAGGGCCTAGGTAAAATATTAAGGCCTAGATGGAATGTTGCAGTCTAGGTAAAATGTTAAGGCCTACATAACAGTTACATGGCTAGGCAGCCATTATAAGGAAACTTTCTCATATATTTCTGCTGTTACTAGGAAACTTTCTAATACCAAGATTAATTACATACTCTGTTATGTTCTGTGCCCATGGAAATCAACCATGATAGAAGTCAGTAGAACTGTTTTGTATAGTTAACCACAATAAACCTGTCCTTGAACCCACCACCTAACAGTGCTTCCTGCACCTATGTATGAGCTTTTATGGTTTTTGCCTTTATAAGCTGCCCCTAGGATGGACCCCAACATAAGAGAGACACCTGCACCAATATAAGAACCCATTTAGAATACGAGTTCCATATTGAGTAGGGATCGAGTACAGTTTAAGTTCTCAAGGCTTCCCTGGGAACTGACATCCTACTTGGCAGAAAGAGACATGTTCATGAGTAACTGATATCCTGGCTGGCAAGTTAAGACATTAATGTTAGGCAAATCCCATCCTGGTAGACAAGTTAGGACATGAATGTTAGACAAAGCAAATCCCTGTCCCTACCCCAACCACTGGGAGCAGGATAAGCATAAAACAAAGACACGTTCCTAAGGAAATCCCTTATCCCTAAATCCTAATTAGTAGAATAACTTGACACAGATGTTTGTAGATTGTGGGCTAAAAACCAACCAAACAAACAAACAAAAACAAAAACCTTAATGTCATGGTTCAACTCCTGAATCTGGACCATATGCTCAATAATTGGCCCAGGTCGATCAGTCCTGGACTGTATGCTCAATAATCTATTCCTGTCTGATTGAGATCAGTGTTCATGTGGTTTCTGAGGTGATTCCTGGACCCCAACACTCCCTCCACTCCTAGTTATTTTCCTGTTCATTTATTTATTTTTCTGTGTAGCCCAGAATGTCTTTGAACTTGTGATCCTCTTATCTTGCCTCTTAAGCTCTTGGGTCACAAGCATGTGAAACCATGTAATCTTGTTATAATGATGAGAACATTTCCATCAGCGCTATGCCAGATATGACCATGGCAAAACTGAGAAATATCTGGAAACCCCATCCCCATTTTATTGTGTAGTAATTTCTTCTGAGTAAAAACATTCCATCTCAAGAAAGGCTCTTTAAGATTTGAGTGGAAGTAAACAATTCACAAGGCTCAGAAGTCCCTGAAGTTTATAAGATACTTAAGACTCCACCATCATCAAGGGTATATAAGCAGTGAGGATCTGCCAAGGGGAGTTCTCCAATCTGCAAAGATCCCTGTGCATTTTATAAGAGAGCTCAGGGTTCCAGTCATTACTCATACTGGGGTGGGTATCCAGTGAGGTAGCTGCCTTTCAGTCACCATGTTCCTGTAAATAACCCCAATAAATTCATTGATCTACTAAGTTTTATCTGGATAATATTATTACTTGGGTCTATTGTTGGTTCCTCCACCTAGGATGAACAGACATTTCTCATCTCCCCAAGAATGTTGTACAACACTTTTTTATTAAAAGTCTCTAACTACTACATAAATGCAGTCTCTGAATCCACATCCAGGGATGCTCAGAAAGAAGGTACTTTAACACAATACTTTTCCCTATTTAACTAGCAAATAAAACTTCTTGCCTGATCAGAGAATTATTTGGTTATTTGCCAATTTAACAAATGCCAAAAAACATTGGAAGGAAAAGAACACATCGAATTGGAAACACACTTTCCAAATAATCTATTTTCTGTATCCCTAGATTTGTCTCTGATGGAAATTGTTTATAAATGAGAACCTGTCATGTAACCTTTCTTCTCATTGTTTGAATACCTACATGGGGAGATACTGATTGACTCTTGGCCTTCAAGAGGTCAAACCCATTCTGGGAGAAGGATCACCAGCAGCAGAATTATTCAGCCTGGGAGTCATTTCTGTTGCTATGAAGATAAAAATCTTTCAGTAGAAAACAGAAAAGAAGGGTCAGTGGTGAAAACAGGAAAGAAGCGTCAATGGAGATGATGAAGCTGGAACCGCTGCTGGGGTGTGGCACTGGGATGTGGCACTGGGGTGTGGCATCAGGTGCAAGGAGGAAAGGGACCTGAGGACGGAAGTAGATAAATGTTCAGGTAGGCTAGGTCCAAGGAACAGCATCTGGGGATCCTAGGAGGAGGCTGGAATTGCCTTTGTGGCCTTGTGAAAGCTAATCAAGGGACATTTGTCAAGCAAAGCTCAGAGGTAAGAAGGAAGCAAGCTACAGAGGGTGAACTATTGACGAAAGAGATTTGAAAGTAACAAGCTGAAGTCAACAGCCATGGCTTCCCCCCTTTCCCTGGAATTCCTGTGGGGTTTCTGTAAATTAATTGAATTATTTCTATCCCCATCTAGTTTCCAAATGAATGAGACTTGACTATGATTTATTTACTTAGCTTTATGCAATTACTGGGGAATTACACCTAATCTACATTTCTATTTACTAGGCTGTCTACCTCCAGCTGCATTACCCAAGTAAGTCTTTGTGTCTTCTTATTTCTGCTCCAGCGGTTGGGAGGGAAGTGGTATTGAATATGCTTGGCCCATGGAAAGTGGCACTTTTAAGAGGTGTGTCCTTGCTGGAGGAAGTGTATCATGGTGGGGGTGGGCTTTGAGGCTGCTATGAGTAAGCTCTGCCCAATGTGGAAGAGCATCCCCTTCTGGCTGCCTTCCCATCAAGATGTATAGCTCTCGGCTACTCCAGCATCACGCCAGCCTGCATGCTGCCATGCTTCCCTCCGTGGTGAAAATGGACTGAACCTCTGAACCTGTAAGCCAGCCCCAATTAAATATTTGCCTTTATAAGAGTTACCTTGGTCATGGTGTCTGTTCACAGCAATAGAAACCCTAAGACAGAGGATATATAACTTGGGCACATGTCCCTGGTCCATCTCCATCATGTCTAATAGAGACCTCCTGTTCTTTCTATCTTCCTTCTCCTTCACTCTTCTCCTCATGGTCCCTACCTGTGACTGATAACAGAAACTCCACCTATTTCTATTCTCCCCAGTAATTGGCTGTAGCCACTTTATTTTAACCAATAGTTTGAAACTAGGGGCAAGGTTTACATAGCAGCATTTGGTGTATATGAGGATCTGCTTGTGTGGGCAACCAAATCTTGGGGGCCAGTACTTACTAGGATTTGAATACATAGCAATACCAGACCAACCCCTAACATGTTTCTGAAGCTCTGTGGGAGACAGGTCTTCACCTGCCCCACAGAGCTCTTCCTTGCCTCTGCCTCCAGCTAATGGACTTGTACATGCTGGTTCTTCACACATCTCCCCTCTGGCCATACATACCTTCTCCTTTGCCTCTGCCTGTACCTTAGGCCTGCCTCAGTCAAATCTCTCCATATGCATCTCCCAGAGCGAGGCATGCACCTTCATTGCTAAAGTACTATGGTCGTTTTCATCAATGCAGATACCTATTAATCCTGAGACTCCAGGAAGACAGGAGAGCAGCCTGGCTCACCAACACTCAGATGAATGATGATCCTCTAGCTGAGAAAGCATAAGTCTGAATAGCAATTAGCATCTAATTAAGAAGGGCAGGCAAGGGAGCTCAGCCAGACAAGAACCTGACAACCTGATCCCACAGTGCTGGAAGCAACTCCCAACAGTTGTTACTCTGCCTCCACATGAAGCATGCGTGTGCTTACATTGCACACAATACAACAGTAAAACTCATTTTAAAAAATTCCAAACCTGCCGGGCGTTGGTGGCGCACGCCTTTAATCCCAGCACTTGGGAGGCAGAGGCAGGCGGATTTCTGAGTTCGAGGCCAGCCTGGTCTACAGAGTGAGTTCCAGGACAGCCAGGGCTATACAGAGAAACCTTGTCTCGAAAAACCAAAAAAAAAAAAAAATTCCAAACCTAAATGTTGACTGCTATTTTAATGGAGAAGGAAAGAATTAAAGGGACAGAGGGAAGGGGAGAGCAAAGACTCTTACAGGATCTGCAACAAAACTCAGCTAAAACCACGCTGGAGGACACTGGGCACAGAAGTGATGTATGCATTAGATAAACAGTAAGAACGTCAGAGCAGTAAGCCCACCATGTAAGCCCATGTTCACTGACTAGCTCCAGATAGAAAACCATGCTCAGCAAGCAGAAGATACTCCACAAACAGTGAGCAGAAAGGGAGGGAGGGAGGGAGGGAGGGAGGGAGGGAGGAAGGGAGGGAGGGACTAAGATCAGACACAGCCTTCAGAAGCATACCTGTGACTTGCTTCCTCCAGCTAGCCCCTCTAAAGTTTCTTGAACTTCTTAAGAAGAGTACTAGCAGCTAGGAATGAAGTGTTTGATGTACGAACACGCCTATGGGGACGTCTCATTTTCAAGAACAACAATGATGAACGACAGATGGTAGATAGACTATGGAATGAGCCAGAAGAGATGAAAGAATGATTAGAATGATTGAGAGCAGCCGTTCTCTCTGGGCAGTGACATAGAATCTGGAGTAATTTGTATTTTGCTATTTTTGCTTTTTTTGAGCTTTTCAATTATTTAAAGTTAGCAATTTATTAAAGGTATTAATATAGTCTTTAAAAAAAAAAAAGAGTTTCACTCTGTGGTCTATTATGGCCTGGAGCCTAAACTTCCCTCAAACTCTTCCTACTTCACCCTCCCAAGTTCTATGATTAGAGGTCTGAATGACTGTAGCTACCTGACTATATTAGCTGCCACCGCTGCTGCTTCTTCTTCTTCTTCTTCTTCTTCTTCTTCTTCTTCTTCTTCTTCTCCTTCTCCTCCTCCTCCTCCTCCTCCTCCTCCTCCTCCTCCTCTTCCTCTTCTTCCTCCTCTTCTCCTCTCCTCCTCCTCCTTCATTTTTCAACACTGAGGATTAAGCCCTGAGGGACTTACACATGCCAGGCAATTGTCAAATAACTGAGCTATATGTCGAGTCTGTATAGTCTTTAAAAGTAATGTCAAATCCATTTGAGACAAAAATCAATATATGCCTCATGTTCTTACCTACAAAACAAACACTGTTGATGATAATTTAAATAAGAAAGTGTTGAAGTAAGCATTTGAAAACCATTTTTCAATGGAAGCTGACTCCTTTGGACTTGTTTAGACAAGGATCCCTCAGCTTTCTGGGTTGAAGATTGAGATAAATTGGTCCTCAGTGTCCTTTCAGGCTCTTCTGCACCCTAGGATTCTTATGGTTGGTGGCCCCATTAATCCATAGGTATCATGGTGACATGCATTCACCACACAGACAGATTTGGAAACCAAAGCTCTCAGCAAAGTTTTAGGACCAGAGCCCCTGACTTCATGCAGCGGTCTCATTCATTTGGCTAGCACTCTGCAGGTGTAACCGAAGCCTCACTATGTGGTAATGCATGCAGAGACACTGAAACTCTGACCTAAAGTAGCTTCATCAAGCCCAAGTTCACCAATATGAGGTGGCTGATTCTCACTCTGGAAGAGAAAGAGAATCTCTCTGGATTTCAGTGAGTCACTGCGTGAACTGACATCATCATGAGATGAGGCCGTTACTGGGACTCAGTCACCGTGAGATCACCCAGAGAGCCCATTACTGGGCTCATTATAAAAGGGAGGCTGTCCCTCAAGTACATCTGTCTTCTGCTTATTGATTTCCTCCTCTGCATTCTGTGACGTCAGCATGAAGAAACATTTGCCAAATCACTGAAGAAATCAAACCCCTAATTTCAAGACGATGTAGAGAAGACAGTTGCTGCCTGTAAACAACTAAGAAAGAAACTCAAGAAATCTTTCATAGGATAGAAATGACCAACTTTCATCAGCTTTTAAAAATAAACTTTATTATGTTTTTTTTTAAATCCCTTTCAAATAAAACATCACACACCCAAATTAACCACACCAAAAGTCTACAGAACTTAATGAACGTAAACGTAGTTAACATTGGCATCAAAAACAGAAGCTGTGAGGCTTCTCATTACACTTCCAGTATATTTGGTGCACATATCCACCACCAAATCAAAAAAAAAAAAAATCCATGACAGATGGGCTGGAGAGATGGCTTGGTGGTTAAGAGCACTGCCTGTTCTTCCAGAGGTCCTGAGTTCAATCTCCAGCAACCACATGGTGGTTCACAACAATCTGTAATGAGATCTGATGTCCTCTTTTGTTGTGTCTAAAGACACACATAATGTGCTACAGTGTACTCATATAAAACAAATAAATAGATCACTTTAAAAAAATTCATGACATAATTAGATCTGGAAAACCAACTAGCCTTATATCCTTTCCTAGCGTGTGCCACTCCCACCACGTCAATTCTTCTAAACTTGTTCCACAAAATAGAAAAAGAAGAAATTAATTCTATGGATTCTATCATCTTGGTGCCAAAACCAAGTAACAATAAAAACCAAACCAAAACAACTACAAAACAATTTATTTGGTGAACATAAGATACAAAAATTTTAAACAAAATACTTACAGGACAAACTCAGAAACACATTAAGGAAAGTATACATTATGACCATATGGGCTTCATCCCAGAGAGTCAAGGTTGGTTCAATATAAATCAATAAATGTAACTCACCATATAAATAAACTCAAAGGCCAGGCAGTGGTGCCTTTCATCGCAGCACTTGGGAAGAAGAGGCAGAGGCAGGCAGATTTCTGAATTCGAGGCCAGCCTGGTCTACAGAGTGAGTTCCAGGACAGCCCGGCCTATACAGAGAAACCCTGTCTAGAAAAACAAAACAACAACAAACAAAAACCAAACAAACAAACTCAAGGACAGAAACCGTGTAATTATTTCAATTGACACTGAAAAAGCATCTGACAAAGTTCAGCATGACTTTATGATAAAAGTCCTAGAGCTTTTAGGAGTAAATGGAACATGCCCCAAAATAATAAAGTCTCTATGTAACAAAACAACACCCAACAGTATATTAAATGGAGAAAATGGAGAGCATTTCCTCTAAAAGGAAAGTGTCTTAAGGTCACTGAGAAGTGTCCAACCTTCCCTCTCTTATTTAGTGCTCAAAATCTTAGCTACAGCAATTGGACAAGAGAAAGACATAAAGGAAGAACAGGAAGGGATGAAGTCCAACTCACCTTGCTTTCAGACATCTGGATTCCTTACTTAAAAGACCCTGTTGAGTCTATTAGTAAACTCTCGAACCTAATAAACACAGGGAAGTTGTGGGAAGAATCAATAATAAAGAAAAAAACCGTAGCCTTCATTTTCATTAATGACATACTCTCTGATAAAGAGATCAGAAACAGTATTTCATCTAAAATAACTCCCCAAACTTGAGTATTTAGGAATATATCTAGCTAAAAATGTGGAAGGACTCTACAATGAAAGATGTTAAAAAAGAAAACCACAGAAGATATTAAAAGATGACAAATATTCCCCGTTCCTGTATATGCAGAATCAATGTTGTGAAAATGTCTATATTACCAAAAAAAAAATTTTTTTTTTGAGACAGGGTTTCTCTGTGTAGCCCGGGCTGTCCTGGAACTAACTCTGTAGACCAGGCTGGCCTTGAACTCAGAAATCCGCCTGCCTCTGCCTCCCAAGTGCTGGGATTAAAGGCGTGCGCCACCACCGCCCGGCCAATACCAAAATTAATATACAGAATTAATGCAATACTTACCAAATCCCCATGTCATATTTTACAGGTCGGGTGGGGGGAAACCTATTTACACAGAACCACAAGTGACCGCAAATATTCAAAGAAATCCTAAGGAGCGAGAGCGAGAAGCTACACAGAGTTCCTGGGACCAGGGCAGGGGTTACTATGCACATGTTGGTTCTGCGGAGCTATGGTGACATGTGGCCCTCGGACCAGCATAAACCTAGGAAGATTAAAGTTACAGAAGACTCAGAATCACAACGCCAGACGACGATGTTTGGTTAATGTTTGACAAAGGAAGCAAAAGCATACTGTGGAAAAAGGTAGCTTTTTCCGTTGTTAAACAAATTGTTCCGGCAAAGCCGCAGTTCTTCTGCACAATGATGAAATTAGATTATCTTTCACCTTTCACAAAAATCAAATCAAAATGGAGCAAAACCTTAATTTAAAATCTAAAACACAAAATTTTTAGGAGAAAATACAGGGAATGCTTTTTATTTTATTCATTTTGGGTTTTTTGTTTTGGTTTTTGAGGCAGGGTTTTAATGTGTAGCCCTGGCTGTCCTGGAACTCGCTTTGTAGATCAGGCTGGCTTTGAACTCAGAGATCAGCCTGCCTCTGCCTCCTAAGTGCTGGGATTAAAAGCATGCACCACCACTGCCTGGTTTAGGGAATGTCTTTTAAGATAATGAGGTAGGCAAGAACTTTACAGTTGAACCCCAGCATCAACAGACGGATACATGAAAACAAGGGAGTCTGTATAGCAATGGATGCAGTGGGCAGTTTACAAACTGAAAAGCCTTTACCAGTTACGCTTCAGAAGACAAGGGGCTGGTATCCAGAGCTCGCAAAGAACTGCAGAGACTAAACAGGAAGAGAATGAAACTGCCAGTCAACAAACGGACAAATTAATTGAATAGACGCGGGTGGTGGGTTTGGTCTAATGTTGCTTGTATTATGTTAATTTGGGTCCCAAAAATTGCATGAGAATCTGCATGTCCACATGCAAGATACCGAGGGACTCTGTTCCTAGTTGGTTTTGATTGGTAAATAAAGTTGCCAGCAGCCAATGGTTGGGCAAGACAGACAGAGGCAGGACTTTTAGGATTCCTGGGCTACGGACAGAGAGGAAGGAGGAAGGAGATCCACCAAGCAGGGGAGAAGGTAGAGGAGAGGAGATAACACTCCTGAGAAGGTGCGGAACAGAGAATATAGCCACCACGTAGGAGCTGGGGAAGAGCAGCCCCAAAGGGCCTGCCCGACTGGGTCCAGGGCAACAAAGATCGAATATAGATTTTAATATGTAATAACTTGGGAATATCGGCGGGAGTGAATTAGCCACGTGGAGGTTGGGAAGTGTCCCAGCCATTAAGCTGTTTAAGGTATATCAAAATATAAAGGCTGAGTGTGTGTGTCTTTCATTCAGGAACCCAAATCATTGGGGTGGGTTGCAAGGAGTGCACTGCTGCCATCAGGATCAATTTAAGTATTTAGTTGGATACTGCTACAGACAGTACCAATACTATAACCAATAACTATTCTAAAAGTGTTTGATATCCCCAGACACCAGGGAAATTCTAATTAAAACTGCTTTGAGATCCTGCCTAGCCACAGTCAGAAGGCTGGCGTCAGCAAATCTGATAGCAATGTTGGAGATGAAGCAACCTTACTCACTGCTGCTGGTGGAATAAGTCAATATAGCCACTGTGGAAATCAGTTTGGAGGATTCTCAAAAAATTGAAAAAATAAAATTATCATATGACCCAACTATTTTATTCCTGGCCGTAGGGGATGGAACTCCACCCCCTGACAGAGATATTTGTATATCCATGCTTATTGCTGCTTTATTCAACACAGTGAAGAATTGGAACCAACCTTGTCTGTCAACAGATGAATCGATAATGAATGTACACACACATGTACACACACACACAAATTGTTTGGTTCATAGAAATAATGAAGTTAACATTTTATAGGAAAATGTGTGAATTTAGAGTGCACACTAGTAATTGAGATCACATAGTCTCAGAAAAACATAAATCACATGTCCTGTGCCGTATGTGGAGTCTAGCCAATAACGTATGCATGGATGTAAACAAATGTACACAAGGCTACAGCATACCATGAAGAGTGAGGAGAATCCAAGAAAGCCTGAGCATGCAGGGTGAGGAGGGACTGAATGGACACAGCGGAGATGAGTTATGAGAAGGTCATAATCTCCAGATTTCATATTTAAAAAACAGCTTGTGGGGCTGGGCATGGTGCTGCACATCTTTAATCCCAGCACTCAAGAGGCAGAGGCCAGTGGATCTTTGTAAGTTCAAGGCCAGCTTGCTTTACATAGTGAGTTCCAGGCTAGTCACAGCTGCAAATGAGAGTCTGTCTCAAAAATAAAAAGTGACTTGTATACTAACCACAGTGGGTGTGCACCTTGGATACCAGCACAGTGTACTCAGAAAGTGGAAGCACAATGCTGAGCTCGAGGCCTGAGATGGATGGTGGCACTTAGATTCAGCTAATTACTAATAAATAAGGCAGATAATAGTATTTGAGCAGTTCTAAGAAGATCAAAGAGGGATGGAGGCACCTAGCACATTTTAAACCTGCAATTTGGAATGCAGAATTCTAACAACACTTAACCAACACAGATTAATTTTTAAAAGAAAGTATTTTCTTGGACAAATTACTTTCTTCAAACTATTTTTTTTTTTTTGGTTTTTCAAGACAGGGTTTCTCTGTGTAGC
>NW_021604607.1:660005-666100 GCF_004785775.1 Grammomys surdaster | reverse complement strand
AGGGAGGGAGGGAGGGAGGGAGGGAAGGAGGAAGGAAGGAAGGAAGGAAGGAAGGAAGGAAGGAAGGAAGGAAGGAAAGAAGGAAGGAAGGAAGGAAAGAGAAATTATTTTCCCCTGGGCAGGTATTTGTTATGACAGGTATATGTTATACTCTCACTATGTGGCTAATCTGGTCTGAAACTTGTTGCATAACCCAGGCATGTCTTAAACACATAATCCCCCTGCTTCAGCCTCCTCTGTGCTGTGATTATACCTGGCAAAGGGCACCATGCCTGACTCTATTTTCTATTTTTTAAGTAAACATTTGCCAAATCAATTATACTTGTGGTTCTTAAACAGCTTTATTGAGCTTTAGTTCACACAGCATGCAATTTCAGGATTTACAATACACAACTGGATGCTTTTTAGTCTTGTGAAAGAATCATCTTATCATCATCATAATCAGCTGCCCTCGTAGGAAACTCACATTCACCCACTGTCACCCCATCCACCCTCAACCCCACATGACCGATGAACTGCTTCCATCTTTGTGGATTTACTTCTTATAGACATTTCATAAAACTGCAGTTCACACTATGTGGTCTTTTGTGATAATTTCTCCTTACAAGTACAGTTCTTTTAAGATTATTATGTTATTGCCAAGTCAGTACTCTACTCCACTTAGGGCTGAACATTTCATTGTACAGACATACTATGTTTTATTTTTTCACATGTCAGCTGATCTAACCACTGTTCCCACTTGTTACGGCTATGACCGTCAGTGTTTCTGTATGTAACAGATACACAATTCTCTGTGTATTAGCTGTAGTCCTATATGTACATGGAGATTCCAGGTGAGGTTGAATCTGAGTTTACCTAAATTTCCTGGCTAACACTCCAACATTGTATTTCCCTTTGTAAAGAGAGAAAGGGAGGAAGAAAAGAGAAAGCAGAGGAAGGAGAAAGGAAGGAAGAGAGGCTGTGTCTGTTCATTTGTCCTGTCTTAAGTTCCTGAATACTTGGCAGATATAAAAAGGTTGGAGTTAAAATGCTGGCATCAAATGCTTCAAAATTTCCTACAAAAAAAAAACAAAAAGCTTTGTGGGAAAAAGAAAACTTGGGTTGGCAAGGTGGCTTAGTGGGTAAGGAAGAGTGCTCCAGGCCAAACCTGAAGACCTGAGTCCACTCCTCAGAGCCCACATGGTAGAAGGAGAAAACCAACTCCCATAAGTTGTCATCTGACATCACACACATACATTAGGATGCACTTGCACATATGTGCACACACACACAATCAAATCAAATTTTTAAAATAAAAAAAGATCTAAATTTACTCTGTATTTGAAGATCTGAAGAAGAGCCCACAGCCTGAGCAGGCGCCTGGTGACTGGGTTGGGAGCAGGGTGTTGGAATAGCTCGAGGTGGCAGGCAGAGCTGCATGACACCTACAGACACCCCAACTCCAAGAACTGAATAATTAAGGATGTTGGACTCCAAACTCAAAGACTTAAACACCAATTTTGTATAGCATTGGGAAGCCTTTGGAAAGTGAGGTTTAGAGGCATTGGTCACATGATGAGACTATGGACAGGACGGCAGCCATGACTGGTCGTTCAAATGAACCTATGTAAGGAAATTTTGCCACAGCAAGTCCTCTCCTTAGGAGGTTGTTGCAGCAGTTCCGGGCCGAGGTAGAAGCACTGAGGATTGCCAGCTGGCAGTCAGTGGCTAAGTGGGCCAACGCCACATTCATCATGGGCTGGCTCTCTAAAGACCCACAGCGAGGAGGAGGGAACTCATCATTTCCCTATTACATAAATAGATTTGTCATTTGGTGCTGAAAGTGATGCCAAGGGTTTGCTGCTAACCAAGCTGAAATCACAAGTTGGAGGAGAGGGTGGGCCCTATGCCAGCTGGGCCAAGAGCTGGACCCAGAGGCACAGGACACCGCAGTCAAGCACCCTATCCCTACTCTGGGAGTCTGAGCAAAGCCCTGAGAGGCCTGGCAGTGCCTTCCAGGGCCATCTCGAGAGACCACACTCTCAAGCTTCTTTCAGAGCTGACCAACCAAGTGGAGCTCAATCCCAGAGGCCTGTGCCTCAGCATTCTCATTGCCTGCAGGGCTAACTGGAGGAAACAGCTGGGCTGACATCTGTGGGTAGCTGAGGGGAGGCAGAGGCTGGGGATGGGGACAGTTGATCATAACAGTGTTTTGCAGTGATGATAGTTGGCAATTGGATAAAGCTCCCACTGTGTGCTACACAGTGAATCAGAGCACTCAGGGTTCTCTCAGTGGACAAGCTGTTTTTTTCCTTAAACCACAAATAACCACTTGCCGTCCAAACCTGAGGCCATGGTGGAATGGGTTTCTATCTGAGCATACCAACAGGAGCATGGTCTCCTCCACTCATATTCTGGAACAATGTCTCTAAGATGCAAGCCTCCATTATTCCTGCCTAGTACATCCCAAGTCAGGTGCTTCTCAGCAGTGCCAGCCTGTGCCTCATTACATGGCTGGAGAAACACAGGTTCATAGCTGTGCAATGTTCAGTGAATGGTCCACAATAAGTATCACCATACTGCAAGCACCTCTCTGGGTAGATCTTAGCTTGGCATTTTCCTGCAGTGGAGGCTAGCTAGCTTGGCCTTGGCCTGGGGAGGGGACGAGGCAGTTCTGCATTTTGCCAAGTGTGCTCTCAGCCACCTGGATTGTCTACCATCCTCTTCCCCACCACCCAGCCCCTCCCCACCCCCTTGTTATTTATATCATCAGCAGTATCCTCCTTGAGGCCAATAAAAGAGGGAAAGGAACCAAAAAAAGGAGGGGAGAGCTAGCCGGAGATGGCAGGACTATCTGTTTATACTGAGCGTGTTCCTTAAGACACAACTTTATGACTCCAGCCAAACTGGTTTCTGCCAGGCAGAGAAGGACAGGCGGCTTCACGCATCATCCGCTATCTTTCCTCTGTGAGGTAGGGTGGAGGACGCTTTCCTAGGGTGTTCCAAAGCACACTGTTCCTCCTCACCCTCCACCGCATCCGGGCTGTAACCAAGCTCTTGTCCCTAGGACTGGTGGGCTGGGATAGCATAGAAGCCACAACAAAACCCAGCCTGTGATCCTCCTTTTCTGGTGGCCCAGAATCCCCCACCTGCGCGTGACTCCTCCTCCCGTCTCTATTCCGCAGCGTCCGCACCCTGGCGACACGCTGTTTTGGCGACCGCACCTGCGTCGGGGTGGGTTAGGGGACACTCTGGGTGTAGAAGGGAAAGCAAGGAGGGTCTAGGGAACACCGCGGTGTCGGGTGAGCAACCTCGCCTACGGCGGCGGCCCCCGCAGCCTAGAGCCTCCCACCTGCGGGCTGCCGCACCGATGCGCTGTCCGCGGTGCTGACGCCGGCCGGTCGCTCGGTCTGGAGGGGGAGCAGACGCCTTGATTCCCGCCGCGCCCGGAGCCAAGAGAGGCTGCCTGTTCTCGGTTCCCAAAACGTATCTTTTCCCCCAGATGACTCCACCGGAGTCCTGGCGCTGCAATTGGATCCAGGAACAAAAGGGTGAGCAAAGCGAATTTAAACTTCAGACAAGTGCCCGAGAATCAAAAGTCGGGTTTCTCTCCCGATGGCCCCCAGCCCCTGAGACCTCAAAGCACCAAGTTGAACAAAGTTTTCCAGTGGCTTGAGAAAGGAAGACATTCCGGAGCCCAAGCGCAGGGAAGGAAGGACACGGTTTTCTAGCGAGCTGACAGCCAGCGCGGCAGTGGGACACCTGCTCCGGTGGGACGCACTGTTGTGGCCAAAACGATCCGGAGGCGTCGCAGCAGCCCAACTCTCCACCCATTCCTCCCTTCCTTACTCACCCCTCCCGAACACCCCGCCCGGGGCTCGGATGACTCCGCCTCTCCGTACCGGGTAGATCTTCAGCGGTAGCAAGGAAAGGAAGGAAGGGAGCGCTTCCCCGGAGGACTCGCTTGGCTCTGAGGCTCGGAAGCCGTCGCCGCCAGCTCAATTACAGGGGAGGAACAGGACTGCCTGCGCAGCCTGCGCCTAGGCGCGACCGATCCCCAGCAGCCTCATGGGACGCCCCCGAGGACTCCCTCTGTGCCCTGCCACCGTATTCCGATCCTAGGCGTCCGGACTCCACGGTTCACCCTGCCCGCAGACCGCGGCCTGTCCAGGGTGGAGTATGCGGCCCGGGGCCCCGTGGACTCCGGCCACCGGGCGGCGCTGGCCTTGCTTCGGAGCCTGGAGCCCGAGGGCAGCAAGTGAGGAGCCGCGAGAGGCAGTAAGGCGTCGGGGCGCGGGGAGAAGCTCTCCAGCCCGGGTGTCCGCTGAGTCGGGCGACCGGTGCGTGGCCTGAACGCCCGGCAGGAGGCGGATCGCCCTGCCGTCCCGGGTCCGAGGAGACTGCAGGGGGGCTCCGCCGCGGCCCCTGACCTCTGGCCACCATCCTCACCCTCCTGCTTCTGCGGCGGGGATGTCACGGCCCCGGCTCCGAGCGCCGCCCCAGCCCCGGGGTTGAGCTGCGGACCATGTCCTCCCGCAGCCCCCGGCCCCCGCCCCGCCGCTGCCGCCGCCGCCTGCCGCGTCCCTCCTGCTGCTGCTGCTGCTGCCGCCGATCGCACCTCAACGAGGACACCGGCCGCTTCGTGCTGCTGGCCGCGCTCATCGGCCTCTACCTGGTGGCGGGTGCCACCGTCTTCTCCGCGCTCGAGAGCCCGGGCGAGGCGGAGGCGCGGGCGCGCTGGGGCGCCACGCTGCGCAACTTCAGCGCTACGCACGGCGTGGCAGAGCCGGAGCTGCGCGCCTTCCTCCGGCACTACGAGGCCGCGCTGGCCGCCGGGGTCCGCGCCGACGCGCTGCGACCGCGCTGGGACTTCCCTGGAGCCTTCTACTTCGTGGGCACCGTGGTGTCGACTATAGGTGAGCGGCGCACCCCGTCAGTCTTTCCTCTGCGTGCCTGTCACTCGCTGCCCTTTCCACGGATCGGAGACCGGGCCGGCGTCCCCGGGCTCCTCCTTTCCATTCTGATACCCCTTTCCTACTTTTGTCTCGCTCTCTGTCCTCTCTCGTCCTCCTACTTTTCTTTCCTGCATTCGGAGCGAGAGGTGGCCCGAATGGACCATTTCTAGCTCTTTCCTATCAGCTAACACACATTGACTGTGTGTCAACCAGGAGCCAAGCACTTTGAAGTTTCCTGTTCAGCCCCTGCTCCTTAGTATTGCCCTCTGTAAGAGCGTATGTGAGAATATATGTCAAGGGCTGCTATTTCCCACCCGACCCAGGTCTCACTATCCCCAGGAATGATTACAAACGCCATTTCTGCATCCTTTCTCAACGTTTTAATTTCCTCCTCTCCTGTTGAGACTGCCCCACCCCCTCAAAGTAAAATCCGTTATTCAAAAACCAGCCCTTCCGCTCAACTGTTACACACCACTCGCCTTGGTTTTCCCCTCTACACACCCCTAACTTCTCCAAATTCTTGACCTCTTGTCTTTGTTCCGCCTTTTCCAACCGATAGTGGTGCTAAAAAACAGCCAGGACATAGTCGCCTTTACTTTATACTTTGAACAGCTCACATTTTCATAACCTCCAGGGAAATGTGCAGACTCTTGAGACACCCCCCCTCCCCGCCCCTCTCTCTTCAGCTAGATTGACGTCTCCTGGTGTTCCTCCGGCCACACTCTGTCTGTCCACTCACTTCTGTCCCCCGGAGTTTGGCATCATGTTAAACAGCCACTTCCCCCATTTATTTAGATGTACAGAGCGCAGAGGAAAAAATACTCTGACAAGACTTGCTTGTGCCTCACCCACTCCTTTTCTGAGTCCCAGGGTTGGAGAAGCACTTACTGATCACACTAGCCGCCCCAAGAAATCCTCTTCTACTGTTGCAATTTAGGAGAAACACGCTATATTGTCAGGACTGCGAGGTGAGGAACTTTATAAACGCCATTTCCTTGTGCCTGTTCAGAGCATGCATGGGCCAGTGGACTACCCACCACTGCTCACTGCTACTGCTGCCTGGGGGCTGGGGAGATACCGTAGCAGGTTTGCTCCGGATATATACAGAGGGATTCATTCTCTCTCTCTCTCTCTCTCTCTCTCTCTCTCTCTCTCTCTCTC
>NW_021604607.1:644683-659995 GCF_004785775.1 Grammomys surdaster | reverse complement strand
TCTCTCTCTCTCTCTCTCTCTCTCTCTCTCTCTCTCTCTCTCTCGTATGTATGGTCTGTGATCATGCTTCCTTGGTGACAATCAGTTTTCTTCCATGTCATGCTTGATCTGATTATTTTAAATAGAAAAGGCAAATATGGACTGAGTCTGAAGTCTATACAAATTAGATAAAAATACCCTTTTAAAATATATCATGTTGTTATGGTGATTGAGGATATAAAATGACCCCCTCAAAAATCCCCTTTTAAGAGCTGCATTGAGTTGCTATAGCAACTAGAAGTTTTTTTTTAAGTGCTTTAAAAGTACTAAGAATGCTTAATCTTGGAGGATGACATCATGTGTTTATAGTTCATTGTTAATATGCACTCTTCTTGTAAACATTCCCTGTTGCCCTTCTACCTAGAGGTATACCTGTGAACATACTACATCACAGCACCTCTCTCCCAGTGCCATGCTCAAGCTTCCTAATGGAACTGGGAGATGAGCAGAAGCTGTTGCCAGTGTTCTCTTCCCATAAAGGCTGTGAATCCCCACCCCACCCCCAGGACCCTACTCTTGTGGACAGCGCTTACATTGTGTCTCTCACCACCACCACCACCCCCAGGACCTTGCTCTTGTGGACAGCACTTACATTGTGTCTCTCATGAGCTTCACTGTTCCTTCAGAAGCTGTGATTCTCAACCCAAGTTTCTTTCTCATTTTCGTGGACAAAATCAAGTCAGCTTGTTTGAAGATTGCTTCATGCCTTAATCTTTAATCTATTGTCAGGATTGGCTGTTCTCTAGTCAAGTGGAAAGGAATTGTGTTCTCTCTTGATTTGCAGTTTTGGATGCAGGAGGCAGTGTGGACAGGCTACACCAAAGCTTGTGGCTGTGGTATGAATGACCTAGCAGGTTGCTTCCAAAATCTGCAGGGCGACATTAGTACCAGCCCGTGGATGGCTCAGGACTGAGCTGGCCCTCTCCAGGATACCAAAACGGCCGTATGAGTGGTCTCTTGGGGATAGTGGTTTAACCTGATCCTTTTACATCAGTCAAGGAAGTTCTGCTGAGTAGCCAGCCACATGGTTATCCTTCCCACCTTCTCTGTGGAAAGAGTATTTGGATAAGATTTCAGTGGAGACCTACAGTGTCCTTTTCTGTTTATACATTTCCTTCCCTTTAGATGTCCAGCTGTTATTATTACTGATTTATTGATGAATGCAACCATGCAGGAAAGCACAGCTCAGCCAGGGTTCTCTCATCTACCCTCATCCTGAGAAGAAAAAAACTATTATGTTCTGGGCTTTACTGGATCAATGACCATCACAGGGTATGTGTGGCTCATGCAGCCATGTAGAGTTCAGGGTTCTACTTTTGTATCTTGTCTAATGAAGTAGAGTATTTCTCTTGTTGTTGTTATCTGGATCATAGTTTTAGTATAGACAACGCTTCATTCCATAACTATGAAGCATTGTGTCTATCAGGCCCAGTGCTATATTTTGAAAAATCAATCTTTGTTCTCCTTGCCAGGGGTTTTAAGCATATTCCAATACAGGCAGCTGGCATGCAGCATACTTAGCCATCCATACTAAAGACGACCAGAACACAAGGGAGACTCTGGTCAAGTCTGTGTGGTACAGTGTTAGGAGAATGATACAAGGTTATTCACCACAAGCCAGCGCTGGATTTCTACGGTGCATATTACACTAATGTTATACATATAGCAGTGGAGGAATATCTTTGTGTGAAACTGAAATATTAAAAATGGATATCTATATGTGTGTTTCTCTGTCCCTGTCCTGTTCTCCATCTCCCCCCACTGTGTGTGTGTGTGTGTGTGTGTGTGTGTGTGTGTGTGTGTGCATAAATCTGACATTAAGGCAGGGACTACTTTGCTGGTCAGGCCAGCAACTGAGTAAGTACAGAAAAACTTACAGGATAACACAGATGTTACAGGCAGATGAGCTAGAAGCAGCTATAGGCCTTAAATAGCTGGATAGGCAAGAGCCAATACAAACTCAGAAAGTCAGAGACAGGAGACAGGGATATCCTGGTGAAGTCTGAAAGCTCTTGCTGTCAGGGGAGGTAACAAAAAGGACAGAATTGCTAGTCAACTGTAGGCAACGTGCAGGGATGCTTAATCTGGCCATGTGTGTTCAAGGTCAGGTGGAGCATCATAGTGAGAGGGAACGTTTGCCCTTGAAAGGGCTCCATATCCTGAGCTCGATGCTTTGCAACTGTGTAAACACACATGTGTCCACACAGCGCAGACCCCATGGGGAAATGTGCCTACAATTACTCAGCAGTAGTTGAGGCTGTACCAAAAGTCTATTTGAGTAGCTCAAGCAAGATATTTTAAAAGTCTACTTTATACTCTAAATTATCCTGATTGCTCACACAGAACCGAAGCCCTGGGTAATTATTACTTCTCCCATTTACCCTCTGTGACATATTCCCTGGGGGGTTGGAATTGAGTGTATTTTAATGTGACCATGTTTGTATCTGCATTCCACCATTTAACAAATACCCAAAGCAACAGAACTTAGAACAGATACAAGCTTGGCCTTTGGCGCATTGTTATCTGAGTCTTCTGGGATCACATGTGCTAGCAATGAGGATAGCAACGCTTGCTCCACGAGTTGCTGAGTTGCTGGCTGTGTTATTAACAGCAACACTCTGGCTTGGAGAAATTCAGATCAGTCCAAAGGGTGTTAATCCATCACTTCACATCTTAAAGGATGCTTTATTGGTTTTCTTTGAAAAGATTAAAAGGAAGCTCTCCCTTGGGGCTTTAATTATGGATCTGCTGTCAGATTTACACATACAGAAGAACATATTTAAAAGTCTTTCTCAAATGGCAGCTTGATCGAAACAGAAATATTTTTGCTTCCTTCTATTAGATTTCCTGGCAGAGCTTTTTAGCTATAAAGCTAAAATCATGCCGGCAGAGATGATATGGTGTAGGTACAAGAGTTGCTGCTTTTGGCACTGCATAATTTAGTTTGCTGCTTTCAGAATTAGGCACACTTAATTATTTGGCCATGAGATTAGTAACAAGTCCTAACTCCACACCCCCACCCTTTAAAAAAATGGGTTTTAAAAAATGTTTTTTGCTCCAGAGGAAATTAAGATAGTAAAAGACCAAAATGTCACTACAGTAATTCATTTTGGTAATTCATAATTGCTTCTAACATGTATGTAATGTAGCTGGAGGTGGTTTTGACACTTGGAGTGACATACATGTCCCAGAAGGGGTCTGTGGGGGAGAGCGCCTTCTCTCTCTTCCTTCTTTCATTAACTGGTTTTTGTTGGAAAGTGATGCTGTGACAGAATTGAAGGATGTTGGGGGAATTGTACACTGGATTTGAAGCTGTTGATGAACAGAAAGTACAGTCCTATTCTCTGTCCTTTCACACCCTAATGCTGACCCAGGCCACAATAAACAGTGATTGTTTAAGTGAGCCAGAGAAGAGGTGACACTGCTCCCACACGGGTCTTCTCATGTCTGCAGGTCCCAACTGATGTGGGATTGCACCATCAATGTCAAGTCCATGTCTCCTGAGTCCTCACATGTGGCTCTGAATCAGTGCATACTGTTCTCTATAGTTGTTGCTTCCTTACTGCAGGCTAGCTGGGTGGTTCCCAGTCTGAGCTATTTTGAGTAATGTCACAATGAGCATCTTTATGCATATGGCTGGTTACTTCTGTAGAGCATCTCTTCAGGGAGAGTCTCCAGCAGGGAAATCGCTGAGTCAGCGGTGCTGCTGTTGTCACAGCTTCTGGCCAGCCATCTTGGAGGGGGGAGTTGTTGGCTCTTTCCTGAGGTGACCTCCTGCTTCTACAATGTCTCCTGGCCATCTGCTAATTGCTCCATGGATGATGGCCACCTATATACTGGGTTTCTCCAGGATCCTGCTGAATGAGGCATCTTCAGCTTCCATTGCTGCTTCCTGTGGGAAGCACTGGATGAGAAAAGGACAAGGAGAAGCAGATGAAGACAGCTGTTACAGGTTGTCAAAGATTAAGGCAAGAGGAACATCTGGTCCTCATCTTTCCTGTCTCTCAGGGAATGGTCTGTCATGCTTCCAAGTCTCAGGCAGCTGCTGGGGAACATTCTTCTGCCCAGAGCTGATGACTCTTCCCAAGGGCCCCAGTCTTGAGTGGCTCAGAGTTGCACCAAATGGAACAAAGGTATACCCTTAAAGTTCTATAGCTGGAAGTACCATGAAGATATTCTAGAATGTTCCCTAAGCATTTAGAAGAATATACTGTTCAGAAAAGCCAGTCAGCGACCCATTAAGACATAGTCCTGCTATGTAACGTGGCCCAGGCTGGCTACAACTTGTTATGTGGTCTCAGCTGCCTTAGAACTTATTTCCCAAGTGTGAGAATTGCAGGCGTAAAATATCACAGTTGACCCTTGAAGACTTTGAGGAGCCCTAGAGCCCTTCCAAGACTGGTCTAGAAAAGATTAAATTAAATGTATTCCTCACCTCACACAAGGCCCAGTTGGGGCCATAAGTTGAGTAAAGTTCCATAGTAAGCCCAAAAGGGAGCTGAAAACTCAAGCTTTAGAAAAGCTTTGTCAGAAGGTAGATTGCTGAAGGTAGATGCGTTTCCCACTCATGGAGGGAAAGGACAGGGATGAAGTGGAGGACAGGTGGGCGGGGCAACACACTCTTGTACACACTGCTCAAAGCAGGAACTCAAAGACTGAATTAAGCTAAATTTCCAAGCTGGCACCTAGGCTTCTAGAAGAATAAGCATTCAACTCTACATGAAGAAGGGGAAGAGACTGTAAAACTTCTTGATCTATATACAGATGGTAGCCACAGACTTTAGTCCCCACATTCCTAGCTACAGTAGGCCTGTCCTTGCTTTGTAGGCTTCTCATATTAGGAGAAGCTAGGAGACAGCCAAGGCTGTTGGTCTGTTCCTGGGGCTGTCCCAGCCCCAGTCTTCTCTGAATGCCTAGGCCCTCCCCTTACCTCCTCCAGTACCATTGACACCAGGTTCTGGCATCAGTAGGAGGGCTATCAACCAACACAACCAAAATGTGTATGGAGCCCCAGGAGTGCACCCTGGGAGGCCCAAGCATCAGAGCTTCATAGTATCCCACTGGAGCTGAGGTAGGAGACCCTGAAGCTGTAGCATCTCGATCTCTACAGGACCGAGAGGAGCTGGACTGTAGTGCAGGGAGGTGCTGGGAGAGGCAAAGAGAAGACTAAAGGTCCTTGGTCCTCGCCCATGCTGACACTTGGCTTCTTAGGATTCTGGCCCTAGGAAGTTCCTAACTGCTGCCATTCCATAGCCAATTCCCAATTCCAGTCCTTAGACACAACGAAACCTCCTCTGGTGGCAAGCGGCTGTACTGGAGGGGACTTCGGACCCTGTCTTGGCTGTCACTTCCTTGGGCTTGGACAAGCTAAACTCCTGGCTCATCCATCAGCAGGTTGCTGATGACATAAGACTGGGCTTCCTAAAGGAGGGTTTCTATCTGGTTCCCCTGGGTCTCAGAGGACCCATTCTGAGGTGACTGTGGTGGAAAACTCAGCACCTTATTCTTTCAAGTTTTACACTCCCTTGTCTTCAGGATAGCTGTGGTAGACTAGAAAGACAAGGTCCCCGTGTCTCTCACACTGTACAGTATGAAGGAATCATCTAGTAACTTCTTACCCTGCAGCCTCTACTTGTAGTCTAGGGTGGGACCTCGGGACCTGCATTTCACACAGCCTCTTCACTATGTCTAGACTTCTGGGCTACAGACCACACTTTGAAGCCGGGGATCAGAAAAGGAGTACAATTAGGGGCAGGGGTTGTGCAGCTTTGGGCAGAACCCATCCCAGCACTAGGAAGGTTGAGACAGGTAGACCCTGGAGCTTGCTGGCCAGATAGCCTAGCTTCCTTGGCAAGTTCCAGGTCTGCCAAAGATCTTAAGGAGAGGGAAAAAGAGATTGGGGCTAGAAAGACGACTCAGGAGAGTCAGGAGCACTTGTTGCTCTTGTAGAAGACTTGGGCTTAGTTCCCAGCACCCACATGACAGCTTACAACCATCTATAATTTCAGTTCCATAAGATCCAATGACCTCTTCTAGCCTCTGCACGTATCAAACACAAATAGTACACAGATAGATGGACAGGCAAAACACTCATATACACAATAAAAGTAAACAAACAAACCTTTTTTTTTTTTGAGCTATATGTTGATGGCCTTGGGCCTACATTCGTATGCACTATTACTATTGCTGTGATAAAACACCACGACCTAGGCAAGTCGTTAAGTGCTGCTCACTGGTTTGCCCCCATAGCTTGCTCAGCTTCCTTTCTTATAGAACTCAGGACCAGCCCAGAGATAACACCACTCACAGTGGGCCGGGCCTGCTCCTACATCAATGACTAGTTAAGAAAATCCCTACAGGCTTGCCTGCTGCCTGACCTGACGAAGGCTTTTTCTCAATTGAGGCCCCCTCCTCTCCCATGACTGTAGCTTGTGTCAAGTTGATATAGAACTAGGCGGCACAGCTGACCCTTTCTCAGCTTGACACACAGACACATCACTGTGAAGACAGAACTTTTCTTTCTTATTCATCCCCAACAGTACATATTAGTAAAGACATCACAATATAAAGCATTTTCAAACTTACAAAGTCCCACAGTCTTTAAAAATTCAAACAATTACAAACTAGGTCTCTTTAAGATACTTCTTTTAAAATCCAGTCTTTTAAAATCTAATGCAGACTCCTATAAAAATGAAAAATAAGCTAAATACTTTCTTACTTCAAGAGGGAAGAACCAGGCTCAGTCATGATCGAAGCAAAGCAAAACCAAACTCCCACAGTGTAAATAACTCAACGTCCAATGTCTGGGATCCTCTCCCTTCTTCTAAGCTCCTCCTAAGGGCATGAGTCAAGTCTCTAGCTCTGCCTGCTATAACACACAGATTGTCTTCTAGGCTCCAACTAGCTCCACTCCACTGCTGCTGCTGTTCTTAGTGGCCATCTGATGGTACTTGCATCTCCAAAATGCTGGGGTCTTCTGCTGCAACTGGGCTGCACTTTCACCAATAGCCTCTCATAGGCTTTCTTCAGGTGCCAAGCATGATCTGTTCAGTCCTGGGCCTTCAACTGCCACTTAGCCTGCACCTTCTCCTTCCTCAGTGCCCCTCTACTGGCCTCTCAGTACAAGGCCTCAGCAACCAGAGAGAGGTACATCTGTGTGTGTGCCTGGTAAGTCCAGAGCAACAGCATAAGCTTGCCAGAGCTGGCCTTGCCTTGTTGGTGAGCCTTGGGCTGCTTCACCATCTTGTTGAGGTCCCTCTGTGACTCTGCCACACCTTCAGAGTGGCATCCACCACTCTGAAATGGTCTCTGTCTCCAGGATATGTTATGGTCCTGTGCTGTTATGTAACTATTGTGGTGATTTGGTTTGGTTTGGTTTTCAGGTAGAATTCCATGTAGCTTAGGCTGGCCTTAAACTTGTTAATGTAGTTGAGAGCTGTTATTCCCACCTGGCACCCCCTCCGATCAGAGTGGTGGCTTGAGAGGAAAATGGAGGACCTCTGGGGGTGATGAAGACCTTAGGCCACCATGAGCACAATAAGAACAGACTCTTGAGAGACCCATTTAATTTGGAGAACAAAGGCTATTTAAACCTTTGAGGAGTGGGTAGAGGCTTTCAGGGTGAGTGCACATCCTTGGCCAGGGCTAAGGTGCTGAGGATACCTCATTTGCATAAAGAGGACTTCCAAGTGTTTATTGGACATGATCTTATAACCCGTTACCTGGCCACCAGGCCACGTGATCACCTCAAGTGTGGCAGAGATGGGGGTTGTAAGGCTACAAGCACCAGAACAGACAGGCTCAGTGCAGGGAGGGAACAGTCCTACTCCTGCTGGTCTCAAGATGATATTTTCGGGTTTTGGACATATGTCAACCTCCGTCTTGCTCTGAACTGACTCCCATGGTCCCTTGTCTTTCCAGCCCCACAGAGGATGACCTTGAACATCTTATTCTTCTGCCTCTACCCTCCAAGTACTGGGATGACAGGATTGTATCATCGTGCCTGGCCTAGAAGAATGCTCTTTAAAATGTTTTTTTTTCTGTAAGCCCACCTAACTCGAGTGCTATTTATGTATTTATTTACTTATTTACTCACAAGTTTTTGGAGACAGAATCTTAAGTGGTCTAGCTAGCCTTGGACTTGCTATGTAGCCAAGAACGACCTGAATTCATGATCCTCCTGGGTTCATCTCCCAGGTATTGGGATTGCAGGCTTAGGCCAACATGTGACCTGTTTTATGGGGTGCAAGGGATGGAATCCAGGGCCCTGTGAGTTCTAGGTATGCACGATGCCACCTGAGCTACATCTCAGGGCCCCATTCAGTGTCTTAACATCTGTACAATGATCTGGCAAAGGACTGAGTGACTGAGCCCAGTGCTTCTCTGCCCCCAGCCTCCACAGAACTGTCAGCAGCCCCTCCCTGCCCTCCGTCTATTTCTTGGCAGTACTGTGTCGTAGAAGGAGGTGGTGAGTCTGAGAGTAACAGAGAAATCTGGCCCAGCTAGGTCCTTCCCTGTTCCCCCGGTGAATCTGGCATCGAGACCACTAGGTTGGGACTGATTCCAGCAGCTCCTCTCCCCAGACCAGCACGCACATGCAGGGCCTGTCCTGAGATGGAGAGGAGCAAGCAAAGCAAGCATGGTGCTGCCTCCCAAGGATTGGTTCAAGGGAGGCAAGATCATAGCCTAAAGGTAGACCCTGCCCCACTGCTGGGCAATGTAGAAACCAGTTATCCCTTCTCCAGCCTTAACTTCTGGCTACTCTTCCTCATTACACCTCCAACTCCTCCATCCACCCCCACACCCTCACACTTGCTCCAGGCACTTCAGCAAACTACTGGGCATCGCTCATGCCATTCCATCCACCTGGAAGACCCTTCTTTTTTTCTTTTTTCTTTTTTGGTTTTTTCAAGACAGGGTTTCTCTGTATAGTCCTGGCTGTCCTGATGGAACTCACTCTGTAGAGCAGGCTGGCCTCGAACTCAGAAATCCGCCTGCCTCTGCTTCCCAAGTGCTGGGATTAAAGGCGTGCGCCACCACTGCCCGGCTGGAAGACTCTTCTCTTTCTCCTCATTTCCTACCCATTGAACTTGCTCTTCATGGTGGGTGGTATGAAACTCCTCCTATACCCCTCAGACATGTGCTAATCACTCGTGTCTGTGCCAGCCTCCCCAGCCCTAATGTAAGCTTGCAGACTAGTGGGTACACTAGGGTATGTCCAAAGCTGGCACATGACCTAGCACATTTTTTGTGATTTGTCTTTTCTTTCTCCAGGGCAGCAGCTTTCTCTTACTAGTACTGGTCTCCACTACACTTAGTAAAGTGACCATGCTCAGGTCAGCATCGATGTGTTCAGTGACCACTATGAAGTGGGGCCTTTATCTAGAGATAATGAAAGAAGAAAGCTATCTTCTATCCATTTTGGAAGATGTTGCTTGGCACAAAGTACTCGCTTAGGCAACATATGTTGAATGAATGAATGAATGAATGAATGAATGAATGAATGAATGAATGAATGAAAACCTTGGACCACTGTGAAATTGCAAGCTGTGCATGGGAAACCCACGCTCCCAGATCCTCCTTTCCTAATTCCACCCCTGTGTCTGGTAGAACTGGACTTGTTCCTGGTCCCTCTGTCTGGCCACTGGCTTAATCTTACCAAAGCTGGCAGATGTGCTGCTGAGCAGCCAGCTCTGTCATCCGGGACTCCCCTGGCTGGCAGTACAGTCTTTGTGACTTTTGAGTCAGATGGGCCCTGTCATGATCCTGATTAAGGGCTTTTGGACATAAAGAAGTCTGTCCAAGTCAGAACTGCTGGAGTAAAAATAAACCAGGTAAAATAAAATCTTAGCTCTGTCTCTCTCACGTGCGCGCGCGCACACATACACACACACACACACACACATGCACATGCACACACTACTGTCCCCTTCCCCGCTGGGCATGATGGGAAAAGTTCAGTCTTGAACAAGAATACCTGCTTCTGGTCCTGTGTCTCTCACTGCTTCAGAGTGCAGCCTTGCCCTGGTCTTAGCTGAGTCTGTCAGTCATGAGAATCGCTAGCCACAGCCTTGCCTGTGCCTTCACCAGCTCAGGACACTGAACATGGACAGACACTGGCTCACAAATTTGATGGAAGTTTTTATCTGTAAGAAAATATAATTCCACAAACCAAGAAAAGCCACACCCACCCACACAGCCCAGCACCTCCACGATGGCTCCAGAAATACTCAGGAAGCTTTTATTGGAATTGGGTGTCCCAGCTTTCTGGAAAGTTACAGTTGAGATCAACGCAAACCCTGATTCACAGCCCTCTCCCTTCTCCCTTCCAAATGGCTGAGATCTTCTTCCTTGCTGCCAAGTGCTCTGAATTCAGAGCACCTTCTGCAAGCCTGATTGGCTGCTTACCCCAGACCCTGCTAGAAATGCTGCAGGGACAGTTTCTACAGGAGGGGAAGAAAACACATTGGCACTTCCTGGGGAGCAGCACTCTGGAGGCCCGGAGAGTTTAGATCATAGGGATGTCTTCTTCCTCAGAAAGCAGAAGTGATGTGTTAACCAATCCTGGAGGAGATGAGCAGCCCCTCCCCTCCCCACATCAGTGCAGATGTAGGACCTCAGGCCTAACCCAGCCAATGTGCTCACCACCATCCCCACACTTCCTGTTGGGTACACACTCGCTATGTGAGTAGTGGTTAGTGTCTGTCTCCTTTGCAGATAGATGATGGATTCCTGGGAAGTGAAGACCCTATGTCCCTGGCCCTTCTCTGCCCATCACATCAAACATGGTGCATGGCTCTAGAAACATTCTTGAAATTAATGTAAATTTGAACAAATGATTAAGATTTCCCAGTCTACCTGCATGCTTGTTAAAGAAAAAGTAAGCCATGAAACCTCCACTTACAAACCCAAGGACAAGCTGGGCAGGAGAGCCAGTTCAAGATCACCCATGCTGGACAATGAGCTGAGGCTCACCCGAGCCACGCGAGAACTTCTGTCAAACAAAAACAAACAAACCTTAAAATAAAAGAAGAGAAAGAGGGGAGGAAGATGCAGACAATGACAAAGATAAGAAAACTCCAATATTTAAGCCATCCACAGTTATTCTGAGCCAGGTATCCCAGCACATTAAAAATGAACAGAATTTGAAGCCAGTAGCTGCAGAGAGTCCACTGGTGCGTGGAGCAGCCTCCTCCATCCCTCTGGTCAGATTCACATGTGATAAATACATAAGACTTGCTGGGCCATTGAGAAACATGAGCGACAGGTTGGAGAGCTTGCAGCAGGCACTCAGGCTGTGGAGCTGCTCAGCACAGACTGGGCTGTGGCCCAACAGGTAGAGCCTCACAAAACTCCTAGATGAGCACTGTGTGAATGGCAGTGTTGTGTCTGCAGTTTAAAGATGAAGAATCCTGCATCAGGTAAGATTTCACCCGAGTCTATGTGCTGCTGGGATTGCTGAGGATCCTGGATGGCCCAGCCATGATCCGGGCCTTGACATCTCCTCTACAGCAGTGCTTTACTCCATCCCATTCCGACAGGTTCTAGCCGCTCCTTTGCAATGACCAATAAGGTGCACAGCAAGAAAAAAAAAAAGCTAAGGTTTGGTAGGTACACACCTGTAATCTCAGCATTTGAGGGATAGAAACAGGAGGGTTAGAAGTTTAAGACCAGTTTGGTCGACATAGCAAGTCCCAGGCTAGCCAGGGCTACATGGTAAGATTTGGTTTCAAAAACAACAATAGCCATACATTGTAACTTTAATTTTTTAACCTTATTTTTAATGATTGTTCTTAAATGATTTAACATCCCTGCAGGCCACCACCCACCAGAGGTATTGAGAAAGAAAGGATACAGGAAAAGTGGACCTGTTTAGAAAAGTTCTTTGGAGCAACTCCCTTCTTTGTTGCCTGGAAATCGGCAGTTCAGTTCACAGGTCAGCAGTGACAGCTTGATCCCTTACAAACTCTTCACGGACTTGGGATAGCAAACACAAATGAATCAGTAGAGGCGGGACTACCTAGCAGAGAGAGCCAGGCCTCAGCCTCAGTGTGCGTCAGCAGGAGGGAGCAAGAGGAACCCCAAGAGACTCTTCTCTGTGCCTCTCTCAGGGAAGCAAAAATCAGCACGACAAGAGACCCACAAACTTTGAACAGCAAGTTCTATAAGCAAGCCTCTGTCACTGTCCATTGAATCCTATTTACATCTCTCCAAACATCACGTGTCCTCCTCAGGTCTTGCCTCACCGCATGTCTTGCCTCAGCACCTGAGTCTGACTAAGCAAAACTCTACATGCTGTCTCAGCTGACATTATTCTGCCAATCAGCTGGAGTCTGTGGAAGCAGTGAGAAACTGTAGCACACCACCAGACAGTTTTTGGTGCAGTTTTTCTCTATGGAGTCCCAACAAATACAGCTCAACTATGAAATGTAAGGCAGACCAATACATGGGTGTTGTTAACAAAGAATCCTTCATCACGTGTCCTTTCACATGCTGGCTTTAGCAGAACATCCTTTCGCCTGTGTCTGCTTCAGTGTAAAGTTCCTTTGCAAGTCTGCCTGAGTCTTTCACCTGTGTCCACTTCAGCTAAACCTTCCTTCACATGTTTGCCCCAGCAAAACACCATCCAACACAACTGACTTTCCAAAGAACCCTTAGTTTTCCACTTCAGTGCATGGTGGTTCATGCCTTTAATCCCAGCACTGGGGAGGCAGAGGCAGGTAGATCTCTGTGAGTTTGAGGCTAGCCTGGTCTACAGAGGGAGCTCCAGGACAGCCAGAGCTAACATGAAGAAACTCTGTCTCAAAAACTAATAATAAAACAAAACAAACTAAAACAATAAAACAATAAGCAAAGCTATATCAAAGGCCAGAGTTGATTCCTGCTGCGGCTCTTCTTAGTCTTCATCTCGATAAATGTCACCAATACCACAGAGCTGTCCCAAGTCTTTCTTCATAACTTTCCATGTCCAGTGCATTATTGAATCTTGCCAACTCGACCAGCAAGGCCCACTATGACCCTCTCTTCTCCGCTCCCTCACCGCAGAATGCTGCCAGAGTCCTAACCCATCTTATCTTCTTGCTTCCCCTCTGCTTTTTGACAACCCGTTCGTTTTCCAAAACCAGCGATTGTCTTTAAAAGGGAGAGGAGAGGAGGCTCGTGTAGCCCAGGCTGGCTTATAACTCAACATGTAGTCAATGCTATCCTTGAACTCCTAACCCCTCCACACTCACCTGCCAAGTGCTGTGATTGCATTTATGAGCCACCATGCCCAATTTACCGAAGATCTTTAAACCATAGAGCAGGTCGATGTGCACTCTTGCCTGAAACCCTCCAGTGAATTTCCACTGCCCAAAATTATGTTCTTCCTTATAAACTGCAGGAGCCTGGTATTGCTTCCTCCTTTTCTCCTTCACTAAAACCATATTGAACATCTTCTTAGAGCTCAGGACATTAGCAGTCACTTTCTTACTCTTCAGCACACTGCCCTGTGAGTCACAGGTACATAACTTCTTGTTGTCTGGAGCTAAAATGTCAACCCTCACAGAACCTTCTTGGCCCCTGAGGCCCCTCTCACTTGGTCCCTGCCTGCCCTAAAAGCATGCATTCTTTTAGAAACCCTAGTCATGTTTCCTGTCCACTCTGTGTACAAGAGCAGGGACCTCGTCTCTCATATCCCCACTGCCTGGTGTTTGGAGAACAAATAAGTAAACTCTCAAAGGTTTTTGCCGGGTGGACATTGTTTGTTTCATATATGTATGCAATGTGCTTTAATTGTCCCTTCTTACTCTCTTCATTCTCTCAGCCCTCTCCTCCCTCCCTCTGAACCCCTTATCTTTAAAAGTGAACCACCTTCTCCTTGCATGTCTTTTTCCTTTTCTTTTGGGAGAGGGTCTCATGTATCCCAGGCCAGCCTTGAACTCATTGAATAACCAAAGATGACCTTGAATGACTGACCCTCCCACTTTCTCTTCCTAAGTGCTGGAATCACAGCCTATGTTCCTATGGCCAGTTTGCATTTTAACATCTATAAAATGGGAGTGCCCACAGACCAGGTCTCTCATGCTCTGTAGAAGACAGTATGAGACACTGAATGAGGGTGCTTTGGCATTTGTGTTAACGATTCCTCCAAGATGGGATATGCTCATCTGAATATGTGATCTGGCTGAGAGCACACAATCAATGGTCACATCATGGCCAAGAAGCTGACCCCAGATCCTTTATTTTTTCCACTATGTCTGACAGGGTGGGTAGGCTGAAGAACAGTGAGGACAGGAGCAGGACCAGGCTGCCTTAAGCATGCTAAATAACGACCTGCCATTGTCTTAATGGCAGACCGTGAGGGCCAGACAGAATGTGTAGACTTGGAGCAGCAGCCATTATAAGTTCCAGAATGCTGTAGAAGAGTATCATTGCCACACAGTCAGGCAATCTAGTTAGCTTAAACCAGCAGCATCTAGATTGTCTAGAAACAGCCAAGTAATTATGAAATCACTTGTCTTAGCTGTTTACCAACATTTCAGTCAGCCTACTGCCAGCTGTCCCCTCCCTTGATCAAAGGCTCTGTGTCTCTGACAGTAGCGCCTACTTTGAGTGACATGTACTTGGTCTGTATATTTAGCTCTGGCCCACTGTGTAATCCCACACTCCTCCAACAGGATTGCCATTGTGAATGGTTTTCTAAGTTCTGAGTGGCTCATGGTGTTCTCTCTGAAGCTACGGTTTGAGTGGACAGTTTGTCAGTCGGGCTGCACAGTGTTTCTCACAATGACCTTGTGGGGGCCTAACCAGGGTCAAGGGAGAGTCCTCAAATCATAGACTGTGTGGATTCAAGGCAGCAGCCCAGGGGGAAATTAGGTGGTAAGAACCAGGGATAAGAGTTAGAGGTTGGTGGACCCTTTGGAAAGTGGCCATAGTGGACGTCAATTCCCAGCATCTACACTGAGCAGGTTACAGCCACCTGCAACTTGCAACCCTAGCTCCAAGGGATCCAATGCCCTTTTTTGGTCAGCAGAGGCACCTATACTCACGTGCACATACCCACCGTCAGATGATACACACACACACACACACACACACAGACACACAGAGAGAGAGAGAGAGAGAGAGAGAGAGAGAGAGAGAGAGAGAGCGGCTCATACACACACAGAGAGAGAGAGAGAGAGAGAGAGAGAGAGAGAGAGAGAGAGAGAGAGGATGATACACACACACACACACACAGAGAGAGAGAGAGAGAGAGAGAGAGAGAGAGAGAGGATGATACACACACACACC
>NW_021604607.1:563884-644583 GCF_004785775.1 Grammomys surdaster | reverse complement strand
AGAGAGAGACAGAGACCCACACACACACACACACACAGAGAGAGAGAGAGAGAGAGAGAGAGAGAGAGAGAGAGAGATCTTGGGGGCCAAAAAAGACCATATATGGGGACAAGGGGTTAGTAGGGCCTAGAACTCTCCACAGTGTACTTGGAGAAGCCTTTAGAGGAGGAAACTCCCTCCTCCAAAGTGGGCTCAGCAGAGCTGCGTCCTGTGTCCGTCAGAGAGAAAGGCACTGGGGCCGTGTTGTAGCAGAAGCAGCATACAATGATGACCTTAATTCATGAAGTCTTTGTCCTTACCCTCTCCTTTACCCTCCTCTAAAGCCCTGCTTCCTTTCTTTTTCTATTTTAAAAATGTTTTTTCATAAAACCTCACTGCTTTTATGGCTGTTTATGGCTGAAGGGCACCCCAGATGCTTACTCCTAGCTGGTACTCCGATGAATTCTATCCAGGGCTAAGTGTGGAGGGAGGAGGGGACATAGGGCCTGCTGGAAGGAGTCCCACTTTGTTATCCCAGGAGTCAGTGCATCTATGCAGCTCCAACTCTGCTTCCCTGCCATGTTTCCAAGTTTTTCCTGCTGGGCGCTGTAAAGAGATGACATTCAGAGCTGCCCTCCAGACTTTGGCCCTAAGCACAGGGCAGCCTGTCTCTACAGCTGCACCTTAAACCAATAGAGTCCACTCAAACTGGCACCAAAACCTTTTAAGGGTTGAAGAGTTTCGAAGTAGAGAGCCCAGGAAATCTTGTGATACTGATGCAGGATGGAGGTGTTACACTGATCACCGTCTTCATTTCCCAGAGCACTTGTCAGACCTTGAGTTCCAGTTCAGCATCCAGAACACATAACTCCACTCATCTGTTTACTCAGCAAGCGTTTGTTGGATGTCCTCTGTGTATACAGCCTTAAATCCCAGAGCGCAGCAATGGACACATAGACAGATCCCCCACTATAACATTCTAGTTATGGAAGATAGGCAATCAGCCAACAAATTCGTGAGCGTTAGACGGTAACATGTACTACAAGAAGAAAACCACAGGCGTGGCTAGCTGTGAGATCCATTTGAGCATGCCTATGTAGCATGCACCAAAGCCCTGGGTTCAAACTCCATCCCACTTCTGACTTGTCAGACACGACGTGTGTGTGGTGCACTTACAAACACACAAGAAAAACAAACAAACAATAACAACAAACAGCTTTGTTGTTTACAGATAGGGAAGGCTGGCTGAGGCTTAGGGCCAAAGGCTGAAGGGCAGCTCTGAATGTCATCTCTGTACAGCACCCAACTTGGAAACATGGCAGGGAAGCAGAGTTGGAGCTGCACAGATGCACTGACTCCTGGGATACAAACTCACGATCGGCCATTTTAATATGGTCTTAGACAGGGAAGAGATAAATGCAAGTGTTCAGAGGATCAGAGGATCTGCCTACAAGGACAGAGCCCTGAGGAGGCTGGAAAGATTTCCCAGCACCAGTAGAAGTTGTCACATATATATTTCAAGAATCTATGGGCAGTGGTGGTGCACGCCTTTAATCCCAGTACTTGGGAGGCAGAGGCAGGCTGATTTCTGATTCGAGGCTAGCCTGGTCTACAGAGTGAGTTCTAGGACAGCCAGGGCTACACAGGGAAACCCTGTCTCAAAAAACAAAACCAAAAAAAAAAAAAAAAAAAGAAAGAAAAAAGAAAAAAAAGAGAAAAAAGAGAAAGGTGTCTATGCCGGGCAGTGGTGGCGCACGCCTTTAGTCCCAGCACTTGGGAGGCAGAGGCAGGCGGATTTCTGAGTTCGAGGCCAGCCTGGTCTACAGAGAAACCCTGTCTCGGAAAAAAAAAAAAAGAATCTATTCATTAATAGCAGAATACATACTGGCTTCAGGAGTTCCCTGGATTTATTCAGCTGCATGTGTAAGAGCACCCTTCCTTATTGCAAGTCCATTTGGAAACAAAGAGCTCAAGTGTGCAGGAGAAATATAAGAAATATAAGCACCGTGCTGAGTAAATATACAACTGCCAGGGCCCAGGACCTCATGTTAGACCAGAGAATCCAGGACTCCATGCTAGTCCACCAGGGCCCAGGACCCCATGCTAAACTCTTCAGAAGAGCCTTTCGTCATAACAGAGCTGTCTCTGTACCTGAGTGACAGTGCCTGAGTCCTTTCCTAGGGAGCCCCTACATATAACCTGTTGGCCTCAGTCCTGAGCAAATTATTTGCCCAAAGAAAACAAGAGTTTAATTGAAGTTTAATCGTGCATTTTTAATCTACAACCTCTGTGCTCCATTCTTGCCTTTATCTTTGAGACTCTGGACGTGTTCTGCACCTGTCAGCACAAATGGGCAGCATCAGAAGGTGTCTGCACAGCATGAAGCAGCTACACACATTACTCTTTACACCCTCATCTCCATCCTGTGGCAGTAGGTACAATGTGTACCATTATCTGCAAACAAGGAAACTAGAAAAAAAAGATAGGTTATGGGGGATAGAGAGATGGCTCAGCCATTAGAACTCGTCCTTGCAGAGGACCCAGGTTGGGCTCCCTCACCCACGTAGTGGCTCACAACTGTCTATAACTCAGTTCTAGCATCCAGTGCCTTCTTTTAGCCTCTGCAAGCGTCAGGCATGCACAGGGCATCCAGGCAAAACATTAACACACATAAAATAAATCTAAAATAAAAATTTAAAAGATAGATCACATGACTTTCTGGGATCAAGGAGCCAGCTCATAACAGAGCTGAGAATCTAACCTAGGTGTCTCTGATACCATGCCTGGCCCACCCCACCGCCACAAAATTGGTACTCCCTGAATGTCAAATTTAGAGGCATAAATGATTGAGGGAGGGAAAGACCAGAAAGTGTGTCCTGCCTTTTCTGATCGTGGCTTCCTGTTTGCTCCAGGGACCTTGTACACAGAGCTTCAGGCTGTGTTCACAGAGCTTCCTCTCCTCCGCCTCCCCTCACCTTACAACATCCACACAGCGCCAGAGTGCCAGTCCGCAGAGCCAGCCTAATCGCGTGGCCTCCCTCACCCTCCTCTTTTATTTGACTTCTGCCTGTGGAAGCTCAGCCCCACAGCCTTGCTATCCTCTCACCCATGAATGGCTTCCCTTCTCACCCAGCCTTGTCTTTATTAAAAATAATAAGCCATAGCCAGGCACAGTGGTGCATGCTTTTAATCTTACTTAGCACTTGGGAGGCAGAGGCAGAGGAGACTCTGAGGTCAGTCTGGTCTACCAGACAGGGTTAGAGGGTTGGACCCTGTCTCAAGAACCATACAAATAAACAAGCTCAAACAAAAGAATGGGCTGGCAGGCATGGGTGACTGCCTAGCCTGAATCTGAGGTTGATCTCCAGGTCCCACATGGTGGAAGAAGAGAATTCCCAAAAGTCACCCTGATCACCAGTCATTGTTCACATGCGCCCACAGACACAGACACATAAATACATAAAATGCAATAACCCTTCTTTAAAGAAACGAAAAGACAAAAATAAATAGAAGAAAGGGCAGAATATTCCCTATTTCTACCAGGATAACAATTCTAGATACTGATCTCTGAGTCTCCTCCTCTTGATAAAACTTCGGGGCATTGCTTTCCCTGTACTTTTTTAAGCATTCTTTTTAGTAGATACATAATATTCCTTAGAGTGGAGGTACCGGGTTTGTCAGAAGTACGTGCATCTCTCTAGAAGGCCTAGCTCATGGCCCCTCCCAAGAGGACCCTAGTGAGGAGAGTGAGTAATTGGGTTGTTTGGGACAGGGGGTGGGTTATGTTTGGTACATGGTATGTGTTAGCTCCAGAGGGGCCATTTAGAAGGCTGGAAAATTACAGAGAGCTCATACTCAGCCCACGTCTGCCAACAAAGGGCACCTACTACAAGTCCCGGGAAATTATAGCTTTTGCAGTCTGAGCTTCTCAGACAGGAGAAAAGTACACAGGACACGTGCATCTGAACAAGGATGCTGGGACAATGATGTGGCCATCCTCAGGCCTGGGAGAGCACTGAAAAGAAAAGGCTTCCCAGCCTCTACCCTGCACACTATCTCTGCTGCTCAGAGCTCAATGGCCGAGGTGCCAGGAGGCAAGCTCCTCCAGGTTGTCACCTCAGTGAGGGAGGGTGACCCAGGCTAAGATGATCTGGAGGATACTGAGGGGAGAACTCCTTTGGTGCAGCTCTGCCCTGGGATACCTCTGGCCACCACACACAGACACACAGATACACAGACATACAGACACACACACACCCAACCACACACGAACGCAGACACACATAGACAAACACACACAAAAGAGGTGAGAGTGGGGGCGCATTTCTAGAATGGTGCTGGCCTTTCATCGGGCAGGGTGGAGCAGGCTTGGTGCTTCAGCATCATATCTGGGGATCCCTGCCCCCGTGTTGGTGAACTGTCTCCTTGGAATAACCTCCACCCTCCTCCTGCCAATCACAGGAATTGCTATGAGAACTGAAGCCAGGTCACCGATGCTTCATTTTGAAAATACTAAATGCCCCTTTCCAGACCTCAGAACCAGACACAGTGGGAGTGGAGGATGTCCCACCCCATGCCCAGCTCCCAGGGGGCCATAGGCAGCTACAGTGTCTCATGACTGTTCAAAGACCCAACAGAACACATGCCTGGGGTCGTACCGTGTCACCTTCTGGAGTGTTCAGCCTCAGAGCAGAAGTCCCCAGCAGCTCAACAGAGCCTCCCTCACTTTCAGATTTCTGCCCTGAGATCCCCAGGTGATATCATCAGAGATCCCCAAGGTGATATCACCGGAGACCTAGAGAGAGGCTCGGCCACAGTGGGGTCCCTGATGGAGTTCTGACCCCATGCTACCAATCCCTCACATAGTCACCTGAGCCTCAGACGGTATATCTAAAGGCAGGGCAACAGCGTGGCCTGCACAGATATGTGTGAGAAATAAACATGTATTAAAATCTAAATCCACAAAGGTCATTCAAGCTTCAGTGAGGAAGGTGTCAAAGTGTAGCTGTCACCTGCTCTTGTGCTGATGGTGGTGGTCAGTGGTGGTCGGTGGTGTCAGTGATGGTCGGTGGTGATTTGGTGGTGGCTGGTGGTGATCAGCAGTGTCAGTGGTGGTCACTGGTGGTCGGTGGTGTCAGTGGTGGTTGTGGGGATAAGGTCACCATCTAGTGCCCTAGCAGCTGTGTATACATAGATGCCTCAAGGGTTGGCGAGATGGCTCAGCAGTTAAAAGCAGGAGACCCAGGTTTAGTTCCCAGCATTTCTGTGATGTCTAACAATCATCTATAACTTCTGTTCAGGAGGATCTGATGGCCTCTTGTGGCCTCTGGGGGCATTGCACACATAGTGCACAGACATGCAGGCAAAGCACATAAAAATAATTATATTTTAAAAAACTTCTACCTCAATTTATTACTTTAAAGAGATTATAGTCACATGCCAACCTGCGAATGGACCGAGTGGGTGTATTTTGTTGTCCTTTGAGGGGATTGAATATTAGTTGATCCCGGCTGACCGTGAACTTGCTAAGTACCCAAGGAGTTATCTCAAACTTCTAGTCTTTCTCCTCTAGCTCTCCAGTGCTGGCATGATAGGCCTGTGCTACCATACCTAGTTTATGCAATGCTGGGCATTGATCCAAGGACTTTGTGCATGCTAAGCAAGCTCTCTTCCCACTAACCCACATACCTTTATTCATTCAGAAGTGAAAGCCATTAGCTGGTGTAGAAACCTGGATGCTTTTTCAGCCTGTTCTTCCTTGTGACTCTGACAGGCACTGGCTATACTGGAAGGCTGCAGCAGCCTGTGTACCCTCTCTTGGCACTGGTCCTCTCCCTCATGCCATATACGCTGGACTTGTATGGTCACCGTGTGCTGGTGCTTGCAACCCTGTAGGCCTTTGAAAGCTCATCCTTAGCTACAAGACTCCAGAAAAGGACGTGGGTTTCAGAACCCACTCAGAAGACCCTGACCTCAGAGAAGCAAATCAAAGAGTAGGGATGTGGCTGACATTATGACCCATGTCTGTCATCACAGCCCTTAGGAGATGGAGGCAGGAACATCAAGAGTTCAAGGCCAGTCTGGGATACATGCAATAATGTATCAAAACAAAAGAACTAAAGGTGGTAGCTAATGGCATTTTACAGTTTATTGAGATACAAAGAAGTTCATTTGACACGTTTTTATTGCATTTCCTGTGTAGTTGTGTATGTGTGCACACACAGATGTACTACATACAGCTTGTGTGTGGAGGTCAGAGAACAACTTTCAGGAGTTCCTCCTCTCTTCCATCATGTGGGTGCTGATAATTTAACTCAGCTCATCAGACTTGGCAGCAAGTACCTTTACCCTCTGAGCCATCTTGCTCATCCTGATTATTATTTTAGATGGGGCTTCATTCTGTAGTCCAAGCAGGTCTCAAATTCAAAGCAATCCTCATGCCTTGGCCTCCTGGGTGTGGGGATTACAGGCACGTGTTGCCATACCTCGCTAATTTTTAAACATTTTATTGCATAAATTTCTTTAATTTTTTTATTATTTTGCATAAGTATCTGGGGGTGAGTTCTTAAAAGACAGCAACTTCACAGAGGTCAAAGGACAACTTGCTTGTGGTTGGTTTTCTCCTTCCACTTTGCGTGTCCTGCCTGGGGACTGAACTCAGGTCATCAGGTTTAGCCACAAGCACCTGGACCTGCTAAGACATCTCATTGGCCCTAGACTAATTTTTTTTACATTTATTTATTTATTTATTTATTTATTTATTTATTTATTGTATATGTGTGTGTGCCTGCTATAGTAGGAACATGGGGACCAGGAGACACTCTCGGAAGTCAGATCTCTCCACTATATAGGTTCTGGGGACTCAGATTTAGAGGCAAGTGTTTTGTCTGCTGTGTCATCTTGCCAGCACCTAGACTCTTTTTTTTTTTCAAAGTAAAAAATTTTTTTGTCATGTTTATTGAGAATCTTCTAGGTCCTGAGATTTATAATGAACCTGAAGGACATAAAAACTGGACTTGTTTGCAGCGGCATCTGTCTTTGGGCTGAGCAGCCTCCATCAACCTGCAGGAGGGAGATGGTCCAATGATGACAATCTAGAAGAGCCAGAAGCAGATGACCTATCTCACAGGGGAGGCTATTTCTTTGGGTATAAACATTCCCCTGCAGTTAGTGGGATAAATATAAGCACAGCCTCCTGACCAAGGCTCTGGAATGAAGCTTTGCATCCTGGACTCCCTGCTGCCTCTACTGCTGCTGGAAACAATAGCCAGGGCTGGCCATGTGGGCTCCTGCAGCCATCCAAGCTGCCAGCCCATGTGGATCTGGTTTGACTCTGTGATATCGTGGCCAGGAAGCTCTCCCAGCATGCACTAACTTCTCACAGTGCCATTGGCCAACAGTGGGGTCAAGAATTTGGTTTCTGTATAAGTCCCTCGTGTCTCCCTGTGTCTCCCTGTGGTCACCCCTCTCTGTGTCTCTAGGCCCTCATTGCTTTCTTTAACAGGATCACATGAGGGTCTCTTTGCTGCCTTTGCTTATTTCAAAGAAGCTATCTACTGATACAGCCACATTGAGAGTGCTGGGACCCCAACAAAAGAAGTGGGCACAGTCCAGCCTGACATGGGCCTCAGAAGCCTGTGAGCACCACCTGGCTGCCCATCATCAGCTTCTGTAGACCAGAGAAAAAGAAGTAGGCAGAAGGATGATGAAGGAAGCTCAGCAATGATAATGATAATGAATAATAATAATAATAATAATAATAATAATAATAAGTGAAAGCCAGCATGGCAGCAATCCCTCCAGGCTGCTCTGCCATGGGGATGGTCCTGGACAACAGGGAGTCCAGGACTCTGTAGTGATAATTTTTGGAATTTTTGTTTATTTTAAAAACACAGAAATATTATAAGACTATGTTTTCATTTTAATCTAAGATAGAGGACATGGGACTGCTTTGCAGCTCCTATGATTTGTCTCATGCTCTGATAGACATGTGGTTTTGCCAGCTGCAGATAGTTTCTGCAATTGTATAATGTTTGGAATCTGAGAACTTTTCAGATGGTATATGTGGTGGTTTGAGTATGCTTGGCCCATGGGAAGTGGCACTATTAGGAGGTGTGGCCTTGTTGGAGGAAGTGAGTCACTATGTAGGTGGGCTTTCAGGTCTCCTAGTGCTCAGACTCTATCCAGTGGAAAAGAGACCCTCCTCCTGGCTGCCTTCAGTTAAGCTATAGAACTCTCAGAGCTCTTCCAGAGCACCATGCTTGCCTGGATGTTGCCATGCTTCCCACCATGATGACAATGGACTGAACCTCTGAAACTGTAAGCCAGTCTCAATTAAATGTTGTCCTTTTTAAGAGTTGCATTGGTCATGGTGTCTCTTCACACAGCAATGAAAACCTCACTAAGACATTATATAAATGCTAGGACCCTAAGGGTGGAGTTGGCGATTGTCGGTAGCTTGTGGGGTTGATTGCAGTTTGTTAGTAGTCATGCTCAAAGAAACCAAAAGAAAAAAATTAGCCTCACGGATCTCTCTCTCTCTCTCTCTCTCTCTCTCCTCCCCCCCCCTCCTTCTTTCTCTCCTATCTAGTGATAGGGAGTGAAACTGAAGGACAAAAGGCAGGAAAAAGAAGAATCCACAAGGTAGCAAAGATCAGCTACAAGTAGGGACCATCATGGGGCATGAGAGTTAAGGATAAAAGTAGAAATTTTGACTTCAAATACAGAAAACAGCAGGCGATGAAGGAATTTTTTTTTTTTTTTCAAAACACCACCAAAAAATTTGTTGAAGCTGCTACTGCTGGGATATCCCCCACTCTTCTCCCAGAATGGATTTCTGTTTTTTTCTTTTTCTTCCTTTTTTTCTTCATATATACTTTTTTAAAAAAAAGATTGGAAGAATGGCTGACCAGTTGGAAAAATTGCAGGTGGAAATGAAGAGGCCTGAGAAACAAACCAACAAAATGGCTGAAATGAGAAAATAAAAGGAGGCTACTCTATCCTCTCTTTTCTGAAAGGGTTGCAGAGTTGTACAACTGGAGAAGTTGTGGGCGGAGAAGACACTATTGAGGAGAGAAAAGCATCAGAAAAAAAAAGAAAACAAAAAGGCTCAGTCCCAGCGACTGAGCAAGACAGCAGCAGTTTTCTACAGGTCTCCCAGTGACATACAGTATACACCTGCCTGCCAATGGTGTGGAACAAGGTTATGAGGAGATAGGATGGAGTCCTGTAGAAATGATAGATCTAAGGCATTTTTTAAAAGGCTGTGATTTCATATATGATACATTTGCCTTATGTGAACAAATTCTAAATAACTGAGCTACTCAAAACAGAATTATTCTCCAAGACTGGAAAGGATTATAACAGCTGTACTGTAGGCTGATCAGTTGCAATGGTTAACATTGTGGAGGGAAGAAAGTGTGAATATTGAACAATTAAATAGAGTGAAAGGAAGGAACATAGTAAAAGACCAGTTGCTGGATGTTGGGTGGTATTGTGATAAACAAGAACAGATGCCGTTTGATTACGCTACTTTAGAACAATGTTGTTTGGCAGCTTTAAGGGCTTTGGGACAAAGTCGAGGAGCCTGGGAAAAACTCCACCTCATTTACAAAGATTATACAAGTCTCTGGTGAAGCCTTCACAGACTTTTTGCAAAGATTAGTCTTAGCTGTGAACAAAGCCATATCTGACTCTGACACAAGACAGGTGTTGATAGAGACCTTGGCATTAGAAAATACAAATACCAAATGTAACAGTTATTAGATTATTAAAGGGGGACAGCACCTGTGGACAAATGGATTACAGAATATAACTGATATTGGTTCTAACATGTATTATGATAATATAATATAATATAATATAATATAATATAATATAATATAATATAATTAATATAATATAATACAATATAATATAATAGGTCAAGATATAGCTAAAGGTCTCCAAAATCAAAACATCTGGTACTTCAATTTCGGGAAATACATTCATTACTAAGCTGTGATGGACGAAGCCCTAAAGGTCTCAGGTCTCAAAGTGCCCTGTGCTTTAATTGTGGGAAATTTGACCATTTGCAACAAAACTGTGAACAAGGCGTCTCTAAGGGAAATGATTTTTCTAAATATAAACCAGAAAGAAGGCCTAGGCTTCCAGGGATGTGCAGGCAATGTGGCAAGGTTGCCACTTGACCAATGAGTATAGGTCCAAAAGAGATATTCAAGGTCATTTCTTAACATCAGCATGGCCTTGGGGGCCTGACTCAACCCTCCCACACCACAGCAAAAACTACTAGAGATTTCACCCAAGGAGTTAACATGAAGACTGAACAAGCTTCACTCAGCTTTGAGATTTAATGCATACTTCTGCAAGGACACAGACAAACATCTTACTCTATCCCCCCAAAAAATCAATGTTATAAAAATAACTATTGGAGTTTATGGTCCTTTGCCCTCAGGGACAGTAGGGATGATTTTGAGAAGGAATGGATTGACTTCCTGAAGATTCATTGTGCATCCAGGAATTATAGATGAAAATTTCAAAGGAGAAATTAAAATTATGGCCTACATAAAAAGAGAGATGCAGGTGATAGGACTGCTTAGCTGCTACTGTTTCCCTCCATCGAAGGCAAAGCTGCTGTAGAAAAAGACAGGAGAGGTCTCCCAGAAACTTTGGCTACTAACCCAAAAAGCACTTATTTTATTGGAAATGTCTCTGTTTATAATTTCCCTGTACACACAACTAAAGCAGGAGGGTGGAAATGTAGAATTTTGGGTTCTTTAAAAAAACACAGAAATATTATAAGAATGTGCTTTTGTGTTAATCCCAGGTGTAGGACATAGACTGGCAGTCAGAAGCAGATGACTGTGATTTGCCTTGTGCTCTAGCAGAAGTGTGGTTTAGCAGCTACAGATAGTTTCTGCAATCGTGTGATATTTGGAATTCTGGGAACTTTTAAGAGAGTATATACTTGCCAAAGCCCTCAAGAGACAGGTTTGGTGGTGGGTAGTCATTTGGGGGGAGGGGGATTGGTGGTGGTTTGTTAGTAGTCAAGCTCAAAGAAGAAACAAAAGGAAATAAATGAAATTTAGGGATCTCTACTTCTCTTTCTTCCCTCTATCCTTCTTTCTCTCCTACCTAGTGACAGGGGTTAAATGGGGGTGGGAAAAGGATGGAAAAAAGAAGAACCCACAAAATAGCAAAACCAGCTACAGGGCTCCTTAAAAGGATAAAAGTAAGCATCCTAAGAACCAGTGCTTCAGACACTGAGGAAGGAATTCCATGAACACTTAAATGTGAGTCATGGACAGCAGTGTTCTTCCTCTGGTTTTTCAGAAGACAGAAATGGTTTTGAAATGGATGCCTCTACTATTCCTTCATATAGGCAGAAGAGCTAGCATTAAATCATAGGGAAGGCACTTCTGTAGTCTACAGACTATTTTCTAATATATTTTCTACCCACCTGTACTAGTTTTATGTGATAAAATACCCTAACAATAGCAACTTTAAGAAAGGGTTTATTTTGTAGGAAAATCAAAGCAAAAACTTGAAGCATCTAGTCATATCCACAGTCATGAGAAGAGAGAAACCAATGCGTATATGCTCCTTGTGCTTAACCCCTCTCAGCAGTCCAGGGTCCTGGATCTAGGGAATAGTGCATCCCACATTAATTAATACAATCAAGGCACAGACATGCACTCAGATCATCCCTCACTGAGACTCTTTTCCAGATGGTTCTACATTGCATCAAGTTGACAGTCAAAACTAACCCATCAACCATATGACCATAGAGATGGCATTTTCAATGGCTAGAGAGATGCCTTAAAAATTAAAAGTTGGTACTATTCTTGCAGAGGACATGAGTTTGGTTCCCAGTACCTGCCTTAAGCTCTAGGGGATCTGATATCCACTTCTGGTCTCTATAGGCACAAATCACACAGAGACACATAAACATATAATTTATGAACAATAAAAATAAATATGTTTTTTAAAAAGAAATGACATTTAGAATTCTCACCAGAGAGACTCTGCCTATCATTAGGCTCTCCTGGGAACTCAAAGTTGGGAGCTAGTATTCCTCTCATCCCAGACAGACACTAAACTCCTCCTTGGCACAACAGTCTCACCTCATGGCCATCACATAATAGGGTCTTTATAACATTATAAAAGCTAGTAATAGATAAGCACATAGGCTAGCCAGAAAAAAAAATGGCACCCTCACTTATTGTATCTTGGGCAAGCTAGAGGCCTGCCCAGTGTGACCTGGCCTCCCTACTTTGCCCGTGCAGGAAATCAACCTCAATAGGAAGCAAATAAATCATATTTATTAATGTCTACTCTCTACTAAGTACTCTGATAATTACATGTACAGTTTGTCTGATCCTCCCAACCTGTCTCCATCTGATAGACAAGGAAATGTAAGTATAGCATGTGGCTGGCTTGCTGGAGGTCCCAGGAAAGCATGGTAACTGGGTGGACCCAAATCCCTAACTCCAGGGCCTACGGTTTGGCCATCATGTCCCAATATATGAGTGCTTTCTCTGTTTCTCTGTGGCAAAGTGGCACTCCTGGTATGTGGGTGCCCTCAGATCCCCGGGAGGTGCTCCAGAGCCCACCGTCTCTCTTCTCTCATGCCCTGAGCAAGCTGCTTCCCAGCTGCCAATCCTGAGAGAGCTCTGAGGTTTCTGCCTTACTTTTTTGTTGTTTGGCTTTATTTTAGCTTTTAGTTTCATTTAGGTTGTTCTGATTTGGTTTTGTGTCATATAGAAGAGGATGGATTTGAACTCCAACTCCCAAGTGCTGGGACCACACCATGTCAGCTTGTTTCTCCGTTTTTAACCTCCTACCTCCTTTAGAGTCTAAGTTTGTTCTCTCCTATTTGTAGCCTTGAGTTCCTCCTAACTACAGTCATCTGGGTCTCCTCTTTATACAAGTATATGCCCATATACATGTGCGTGCACACTCATAAGCACACTTACACACACACTCTCAAACACATGCACACACACAACTCACACATGCATATGTGCATGCATACTCACATGCATCCACACACATAAGCACATGCACACTTACACACATATACTTACATACACACACACACACACACACACACACACACACACACACACAGATGGCTATTCTTGCAATTCCCTCTTAAAACTGAATGAAATTCTCAAAGAAAAAAATGTCACCTAACATGTTCAGTGCCTCCACTGCTGCTTGAAGTCTCCTGGGTGTCTTTCTCCTGTAAAGTCATTGGTGAGTCTGGTTCTCTCTCTTACTCCAGCCAACGAGAGGGACAGGCCTTCCCATCTTAGGTATCTGTGTCACCTGGGAGTGTGTTGGGGATTTGCGGGCGATCTCTTTGCCCCCCTTTCTCTCTTTCTGAGGTCTCATGCCTCAGTGCCTCTGCTCAAGCTGCTAATGGCCCTGGGACACTCTCATCCAGATGCTGTCTTCTGAGACCTCCGCTGACCCACCTGACTTACCACCGCAACTGCCCTCTTCTCCCTTCCCTTGGCACCCCACCCCCTCTGCCTGTTGTTTATTCTGTATATTATAGTACTCAGCTCCATCACGCTGGTAACATACCTGCATATTGTTTGTGGTTTGCCATCCATCTTTCACACTTGGCTGTAAGTGTCATAGAGCAGTGAACCATTTGGCTCACTGATGACTCTCACAGTCCTGGACCAGTGCTTGGCAAACTCTAGGCCCTCAGGAAGTGTTTGGTAAATGGCAACAGTTCCTTCATTGCTTCCTTCCTTTTCCCTCTGCTTGCTGGGTATCTACTCAGATCCAGAGGCATCTACTCCAAGAAGCCCGTCTCCCTTCTCTCAGAGCTTCTTGGCTTCCCATAGCATCTCCTTTGCAGTCATTTCCATAGGTAACACCTTCACTGTCACCAGGCAGGACCTTAGAGTACTATACTAGGTCTTCTTTACTAGAGATGGGAATATTAGCTTAGTGGTAGAGCACTTGCCTAGCACATGCGAGACTGTGCTAGAGACATGCGAGACATCCAACACTGCAAAAGGACAAAAGCAAGAACAACCTCCATTTGTACCCAGAAATGTGAAATATTTATAAAAGCATACAGAAGAAACCTAAAATAAAAATCATACTCTCAGCACCCAGAGATATGCTCCCCCTAGGAAAAGAGTGCTTGTGTGCACACACCTGCACATACACCAAATAAAGCAGACACTGAGATGAAAGTTCTAGAATGAATGGCAGCCCACTGGATGTTGCCATGGGACAATGAGGACAGAGCTGTTTGATGATAGACAAACACAGCTCCCTAAAGCCAGAAGCTAGGTTGGTGCTCACAGATGGGGTATGCTGTCCTGCAACAGAACTCCCACATCAGAGGAGCTCACCGAACTACCATAACAGAGAGAGCTAAGAACAAAGCTCCATAACCAAGTCCTAACATAGACCACTAGATGAATGTCTGCCAGACCATGAGGGCAACCAAGTGTTCTCTGTCTGGCTTTCTGAAGAGAATGGCAGTGCTCTGTGGTTCCCATCTGTGTGCTAAGAATGATTCAGGTACCCATCATAGGCTTGCTTGACTCCTTGGCAATGTCCAATCCAGATTAAAGCCCACTGCCTTCCTCCATCCTCAAAGTCAAGCCCAGATCACAGGATCAGCCCTCTCAGGTTCCTTTCACAGACACACTCCCATGTTGTGCCACGAGCCCTTGTCACAGTGCCTGCAAAGCCAATTTGTTCAACAGGTGCTTTCTCGGTGTCTTTGGCGGTTTGTCAATGTTATCAATCACAATTGTCCTTCTTCCCTACTTTCAAGTATCAAGACCATAGCACACAGAGAAGCAGTTTCAGCCCAACACCCAAGAAACACTTTAGAAACTCATTAAAGGAATGTAGCACAGAAGCCATGATCCTGGATCAGTATCTGCTGGTGACCGACAGAGTCAGAACTATTCCCCCAAGGTAGGAAGACGCCTGGAAATGGTGCATCCTTGCTGGCCAGACAGGATGGAAAAAAACACAAAGGGCAATAGCCAACCACAGATCAGAAGCATTCACAGACACCATGAGACTAAACTCCCGAAGAGAAGAAAGGACTGCTCAGTGGGCCAGTGAGATGGCTCAGAGGATAAAGACATTGCTGCCAAACCTTAGGATCTGAGTTCAATTCCCAGGACCCACATGGTAGAAGGAGAGAATTGACTCATACAGCTTGTCTTCTGACTCCCACATTCAGGCCATAGTATGCATATACCCCCAATAAATAAATTGATAAAAACATAATAAAAATTTCAAAACATGTCACCTGGCAATGAGTCGATTCTCAAGGTGAGGAGTGCAGGAAGCGTGTCACTGCTGGTTATGGAAAACAGTCAGAGCTCAGACAGCCAGAACGGTAGTGACACTGTCAAGCTGTGCTTCTAGAAAACCCACGTGAGGTGAGGTAGTGTGCAGAAGGAGGCACAGTGTTCCCAGGCTATCTCTGTGGTCACTGGGAGAGAAAAAGGCTGGTCAGTGAAGGAGGAGCAAGGCCTTGTCCAGCGCTTTATTCTATGACCTTCACCAGCTCCAAATCTTGGCCCCTGTCTTAGTCAATGTCCTCCTGTTGTGACGAGACACCATGACCACAGCAACTCTCATAAAGGCAAACATTTAACTGGGGCTTGTTCACATGTTCAGAGGGTCAGTCCATTATCATCATGGAGGGAAGCATGGTGGCATGCAGGCAGACATGGTGCTGGAGTTTTACATTTCAGCAGACAGCAGGAAGACAGAGTGACACTGGGCCTGGCTTGAGGTCAAAGACCGCCCCCAGTGACACACTTCCTCAAATGAGGCCATGCCTCCTCAGACAAGCCCACACCTCCTAATGGCACTGGTTCCCTAATGACCAAGGATTTAAGTCTATGAGTCTATGGGGGCCATTCCTATTCAAACTCCACAGCCCCCATCTCCTTCCACCCAGAAGACAGCAAACTCATTCCACAGACCCAGGGTAGCATCCTGTCCACGGCAAACTTCTGCATGGTATGATCAGGTATGTATTCTGAAATAAAATCACAGCTTTCTCCTCTTACTTGCAGGCTGGGGGGTGGGACAGGGCTGAGTTCAAGGAGACAGTGGAAAGGCTTTGGGTGTCACAAACTGTGCCCTGTGTTCTGTGTTTCTTCTTTCATGCATGTTCCTTTCCCAAGCCTATGTAATGACTCTGGATTGTACCTCCAAAAGCACTAATGGAGCACTAGGCCTGAGGGTCCACCTACTTCCTATACAATGAATGGTCTTTGGCTTTCCTGTTACAGTGACTGAGAGCAGAATTCGCTTTTAGAACCAGCCCAGTCTAAGTTCTCAGCTCATCCATGACAATCCCACCCCTGCTGACCCCTGCCAGGCTCTGAGCTGACACACTCTGAGGTGATACAGTAGTTGCTTTGATGGCCCTGTCTGCCAGCCTCTGGACTGGGCTTGTCAGCAGGCTGGCAGGACAGAGCAGGATTCTCTGTGGACCCTCCTGGTTGATTCTCTGGAAGCTGCTTTAGAGCTGTGGGTCTGTTTTCCTTGTGCCTTCTTGTGTACTATGAGCAGCCAACAGGCCACCATCTGTGGGGGTTGCTGACAGATGTAGAATACCATAGTCAAAAAAGACCAAGACTGTGCATCTCTGCAGGTAACCAAGGCATCCCTAAAACTTGAGAGCTAGCTTTTAGGGTCTTTGTCCCCTCTCTCCTTAAGTATCACGTCTCCTCAGCCTGGGCACAGAGGCCCTCAAGGCAGCCTGAGGCTACACAGGGGGCAGGGAGTACTTCTCCACTTCTGTAAAGATCTGGCTAAGTGGAGTTGAACCCCCCCACTATGAGCAGACTTCTTTGCCTTCTAGAACCATGGTGTTTAGGGGCTGCCTTCTCCCATCCCTTCTCTCTCTCTCTCTCTCTCTCTCTCTCTCTCTCTCTCTCTCTCTCTCTGGGGCAGCTGGACTCTTCGTGGTCATCCCTGGAGCACTATCAGAGTGTTCTGAAATGGAAAGATCAAGGAGCAGGGCTTAGCAGGCAGTAGGACAGTGCTGCAGCCAGCTGCTTCTAACCCTGGGCTCTTGTTGGCCACACTTCTGCCTCAGTCAAGGTTTTGTCTGGTTCTAGGTTCTGTCTCTGCTCAAAGTCTTGGGCTGAGGCTGGGGTTCTGCTCTTTTGATGGGGGTGCAGAAGAGGCGGTGATCTCATCCTTGAAGGAGATTAGTCATCAGAGAGACAGGGACAGAGCTGGGGGGCAGGCTAGAGCCTGACTCTATGTAAATGAGTTGTCTTCCCTGCCAGCTCCACAGGGTCTGCCTTTGACAGTGGCTCCCCAAGAGAGGTTGTGAAGCGAGAGCTACCCGGAGGCAGGAGTAGTTAACCAGCTTTTAATAACTCATTTTGTTGAATGATTTCTGGTGAGGAGAGAAGAATTTAATCCCAGAGACAAGGCACAGAGTGGAGGTTGAGCAAAGCCCCAGCAGGAAATCTATGCCAGGGCACAGAGCTCCAGGGAATTGCTTTTTGCTCACAGCTTACCAGAACCTTTCTCATGTTGAAAAGCACTGGCCTAGCTAGAGGCTGGGCTGTGGCTCAGAGGTAAGGAGCTTGATGGGCATGTATCCATGTACAAGGCCTTGGATCACATCTTCATCACCAGCAGAGAACACCGGCCTGCACCGTGGGGTTCAGTCCCATATCCCAGCTCCCCTGGCCCTTCAGCCGCCCCAGCCCTCAGCCTCCCACTATAAAACAAAGAAAATCATCTTCTGGGTCCCAAAAGGCAACCCTGCTTAGGATGATGGGAGGTACTTCTGTCACCAAACACTGAAGTGAGACAGACAGCCACCCCTGCACCCACAGGAGAGGCCAAAGTCACCCCTGCTTTTCAAATTGGCCCAAGCACAAGCAGCAACTAGCATGCAACACAAGGCTTTAGTCTCAGCTTTCCCACCAACATCTCCCTATCGATCACCTGTCATCTCCCCATCGATCACCTGTCATCTCCCTATCGATCACCTGTCATCTCCCTATCGATCACCTGTCATCTCCCCATCGATCACCTGTCATCTCCCCATCGATCACCTGTCATCTCCCCATCGATCACCTGTCATCTCCCTATCGATCATCTATCATTTACTTATCTATCATCTATCTACTTATCTATCTACTTCTCATCTATCTATCATCTACCTATCAGATATCTATTGATCATCTATCTATCTTTTGCTATTGACAAAGCTGGTGCTGACCTTTGAATGGACCTCCTACCCAGCAGAGAGCCCAGAGCTGGCAGTGAGCGCAGAGGTGCAGCTGAGGCTCAGCGAAGGGAAAACGGGTCCATGATGAAGCCTAGCTGAGCTTGTTTCCAGTGCCCAGATTCCTACGTAACGTTTCAAAGTGCACTTTTCTCATACATCCACCCTGAAGCACTTTACTGTGATATAGGGACCATGTTTGTCCCAAGGTGTTTCCCACAAGTCCCTTCTATCACTCCCTATCCCCCATGGAAACCACACCCTCCTTCTGTGCTCATAACCACAGTGAAAGATTAACACTGGGTTTCTTGGAGGGAAAAGCAGAGGATACAGAGAACCGTTTGTCTGTGCAGTCTCATTTGTAGAGGGAGCATCACGCCAGCTACCACAGATCCTGCAACACTACAAGGTGACTAGCAGCCTCTCCCAGCATTCTCCTTTTCTTTCCCAACAGATTTACATACTCCAACAGCCGCATGCAAGCACCAGAAGGCTGACCCCTACATGTGCCCCAGGCCCTGTGTACAGCTCCTGGTAATGTCATGCCTTTCTCAATCCTGGCGTTTGGCTACTATGCTCTTGAAATTCCAGTCTTCAAAACTGAGCACAAACACTCCCTCCACCCACTGGGCTTTCATGGTCACTCCAGTGAGGTGGAGAGGGGGAACTCTCTTCAGGAGAGCTACTGTGGATGCACCTGGCAGGTGGGATTGTCTGTGAGTTGCCCAGGTGATGCCACTCTGTCTCTAGATCTAAGCACTGCCACACTGGGCACAGCCTTCCTCATCTTCCAAACTTTCTCACATGCATCTCTCTTCTCTGTCTTATCCCAAGTTCTTCCAGCTACGAACATTATCACTTGTGCCGTGATCTTGGGCAAGTTACTAACTTCAGCATCTTTATCTGTTGGGTGGATCCCATTTATGACTGCCAAATAACGTATTGTAAGATGCATGACAATTTGAGACATGTTAAAATGTAGAGGGTGGGGAAGGCTGTGAGTTAAAATCAAGGAAGCCTGTGGGTGCCCTGGAGTTATGGCAAGGTTAAATGGACTGCTAAGTATGTAGCACTTAGCACAGTGCCTGGGGTTGTGAAGGCTCAGCTGGTGTCTGGGGTCCTTTGCCTTCCTCAGGTCCAGCCCTCTGTGAGCTCTTCTGTCAGCAACTTTTCCCAGCCCTCCTTAACCCTGGCTCTCTCAAATGGTTCAAGCTTATCAAGATAGTTGGTTGTCTACCCAGGAGAGTGACAGAGCAGGCTGACCTGTTGCAGTCCTGAAATGCCAGGTCTGCGGCTTGTGCCCTGGGAAGTCTTTGATCCTGTCTTTCTCAACTGACAAGACCTCATCCATGGAGCACAGCTGAGTACCTCTTTCCTCTCCCCTTTTTCATAAGTTTTTTTATTTTTATTTCATGCATGTTGGTGTTCTACCTGCATGTATCTGTATCTGTGTGTATCTTGTATCTAACTCCAGATCCCCAGGAAGTGGAGTTACAGACAGTTGTGAGCTGCCATGTGGTTGTTGGGACTATAGCTCGAGTCCTCTGGAAGAGTAGCCAGTGCTCGTAACCACTGAGAAATCCCTCCAGCCTCCTCCTTTCCTCTCTTACGGAGTCAGGCTGTGTTTCATCCACAGTGCAGCCTCCTCACTTCACAGCTCACCCCACATCTCCTTCTCTTCTGCTCACGGACAAAGAGACTCAGCAGAGCTCATCCTTACACGGGCCTTTTAATTTTTAAGAATGACATTTGAATTTATCCAATTCAAATGTGTCAGGGCATGGTGGTGCATGCCTATAATTCCAGTACTTGTAATCCTGGTCCTGAAACAGGGGAATTACAGAAAGTTTGAGGCAGGCCTGAGTCACAGAGCAAGATTGTCTCAAAACTGTGTCAAATGAGATGGTGCTGTCAGGAAAGGCTTCCTAGGGAAGTGTCATCAAAACAGATGGGACCAGCAAATCGAAATGCAGGCCCTACAACTCCAGTTCTAAGTCACACAGGGAACTTTCTTTTAGTAAAACTATGCCTGCAGTGGAAATTCTAATTAGCTCTCTACAGCTGGACAAAGTCCAGGTAAGAAATCCTCCAAGATACCTACTGACATATTAACTTAAATTTAGCATCATAATGACTTCAGTTGTTGTACAGCAGATTCATATGGAGATAGATATTTGTTAAAATGCAAATTACTTGGCACTAATAGAACCCCTGGAATGGGCCATGTCCTGGAATCTGCACTGAAGTCATACAGTCAGCTGCTTGTAACACTCTGATGGTTAAGTCATCCTGGAGAAATTCTTAGTGGCATCTTTAGTCTCAAAAGCATGCCAGATTGAACTATAAATTATACCCCTTTCCCCAGAGTCAACAGTGCAGCAGCTCCTGGCAGAAGGTCCCAGAGGGTAAAAGGGCCAAGTCTCCCATTGCCTAGCCCAGTGGCAAGGGCACAGGCCCCAGGGCAGTACAGCTTCTAACAAGTGGGTCCAGCAAGCACTGTATTTCCGTATTAACTTCCTTGCCTGTGTTCAGGTAGGGTTGGGGTTTGGTTATACCTCTTCACAGAGTAGCTGGGTAGGAAGAGAGTGTCAGTGTCTGGTGTGTCACACAGAGACTGTCACCCAGGGGCACTTGATGTCCATTAGCAGTGTCTGTTTTGGTCCCAGGTGCCTCAAGCTAAACTCAGGGGCCCTGTCAGCAGGGCAGCATTTGTGAGGGCAGCAGCCTCACAGCTCTGTCAGAGTGACATACTGAAGCCCTGGGTGACTGCTCTTGCAGACTGGGATGGCAGATCAACTGTGACTTAAACAACACAGCAGCCCTGGTATGAACCTGAGGACCAACTCACCTCTGCAGGGTGTGATGGGTTGGGGAGAGTCTCCCTGGTAGGGGTTGCTTCCTCTGTGCCTGAGGCTTCGAGGTCCTTCTCCAGACTCAGTCTGGATGTTCATGAGCTGCCTGGGTTTGAGGGCCCTGCTACTCTACTGAGGAAGCAATGTCCAGGCTGGCTCCTCAGCCTTTCCTAGTACCCAGAGCCCTGAGAGTTAATGAGGAAGGAGAATGTATCATTCCCTGCCTTATCTACTGAGCTGAACTAATTATGGTTTATAAGAAAATAAGGGAGAGAAGTGAGCCCAATGAACAAGACAATAAGAGAGATGTTCAGTGGCTGTCCATTGATCAGCCAGAGACCCTCCAGACCTGTTGTCACCTATGTGCAGAGAGGTCCACAGTGTTATTCCAGGGGTACAGTCATTGCCCTCCCAAGGAGTTGTGCTGAGTACAAACCGAGCAAGGGCCACAAGAAGACTCCAGCACAGGTTCTGGCCCTGTTATATGTAGTGACAATAGGAACAGGTTGTGCACAAGTACACCGGTATTAAAGGCCACTTATCTGGTATTGGTCATTATGCTGGGGCCCTTGGGAGGTTTGGCTGTCCAAAAAGAAGCCAGATCCACACCCTAAATCCAAGTGCTAAAGGAGGGTTTCAGTGGAAGCCAAGAATCCAGATATGAGGTGGGGGTGGAGGGTTAGGTATCTGCCCCACCAACTGGAGGATGGAAGAGAGACAGTCTTGGTCATATGGAGCAAGGTTGGCCTGTGGGGACCCCAGGGAAGAGATGAATACCCTGCCTGTGGTTATCCAGAAGCAACAGACATCTGGTATGCTACGCCCAAGCCATGGGTCAGATCTTATCTAAATGACCAGCTTGTGTCATCCGTGCAACAGAGGAAGAGAGGTGGCACCAGCACATGTCCAAGTGAGGCAGTAGCCCCGATGCAGGAGAGCCACAAAGACACCTAGCAACAGAGTCAGGACACTTAGGGCAGATATTCGTCTCCATGCCTCCCCTCTCCCTAGCCGTGGGACTCCAGCAACTGCTTCCCTGGAACCTGAGGTTTTCTCTGAAGAGTGGGGCCTGCCACCTTACAGGCTGTAGAGACACTGTGAGTTGATGCACACTGGGCTGGCACAGTGTACAAAGCAAGTTTAGTGGAACTGGCTTGTTAAGTGAAGCAACACAGAGAGTGGCTTCGTCTCCTTCTACTGCCTTTAAGAATTTCCTTTTGCATTCTTAACAGCATCTTCCACAAACACCAGAGTTTTTGGTAGCCTTCCCTTTTGGTTCATCTTTGAGCGCCACTTTTGAGATTGAGACCCATCCTCAAGCACCAAATCCAACCTTCTAGTTCACCTCCCATCAAAGTTTAGCCACAGTAGCACTGGAATCTTGTGTCACCAGGCCCTTAACATCCTCTTTTAGCTCTTGCTGGTGGGCTACACTGCCCACTCTAAGAGCAGGCATGTGTTTTCTTAGAGGCCTGGGTTTAATTCCTAGAACCAACCAATGAGTCAATACTCATGACCAAAGAACAAAACAGAGTGAGAAAGGTTCCATAACACGCTTGCAAAGACATGCCCACCCAGGCCTAAAGGCCCACCCAAAGGTTCCATGGCCTCTTAACAGTGCCTAGGGATCAAGTCTATGATTAATGGGGATTTGGGGGATATTCGGGATCTAACCTAGCCAGGTACAGTGGTGAATGCTTATAAGCCCATCACTTAGGCTGTAGAAGCAGGAGAATTAGGAGTTCAGAGTCGCTCTTGGATGCATAGCGAATTCGAAGCTAAATGTAGTAAATGATAAACTGCTCCCCACCCTTGACAAGATCCCAGCAGTAAGCCAGGCACAGTGGCATACACTACCGCAGGGGAGTGGAGGCAGGAGGCGGCTTGGGATAAGGTCTAAACAAGCCAATCTACACCACTGTCTTAGAGTTTTACTTCTGTGAAGAGACACCATGACCAAGGCAACTCTTACAAGGACAACATTTAATTGGGGCTGGCTTACAGGTTCAGAAGTTCAGTCCATCATCATCAAGTGGGAGCAGGGCAGCATCTAGGAAAGGAATGGTGCAAGAGGAGCTGAGAGGTCTACATCTTCATCTGAAGGCTGCTAGCAGAATACTGGCTTCCAGGCAGCTAGGGTGACGGTCTTAAGCCCATGCCCACAGTGACACACCTACTCCAGCAAGACCACAGCTATTCCAACAGGGCCACACCGTCTAATAGTGCCACTCCCTAGTCCAAGCATGTAGAAACCATCACAACCACTTTTGAGATAAAGGCTGCTTTCATTCTCCCTAGTTCTCTGCTGCCTGGGCAGCTTCCCCTGAATTGCCACCCAAACAGCTGTCAACACAGCCTCAGACCCTGAGGACACTGTCTGGGTGTCCGGGAGTGCTCCCTACAATCCACTGCAACATCCACAGGGGGTTCCTGCAGTCCCAGCCCACACCCAGCCAGGAGGAAGGCCACACTCAACTAGGGGGAGAGCAGCCTGTGTATCATCTGAAGTCCAAGGTTCTCTTGACAGCTCCTCATAACCATGAGTGTCCTAGGGGTAGGAGAAGGTGCCTGCACACAATGAGTCTAGTACCTCAAATCCATCTCCTACCAATATCCAAGATAATCTCTGGTCTTCAGACACCTAGGGGTGTGCAGAGGGTGGGTGAAAGGTGTCCTACTTGTTAAACCGGTTTTACCTATTTAATAAACCCAGTATGGATATGTCTGGCTGACTTGCAGTCACACACCTATAATCCCAGCAGAAATAGAATAAGGGATCCAGAGTCCAAGGTCCCTTTGGTTACATAGTAAATCTAAAGCCATCCTAGACAACATGAGACCCTCTTGCAAAGAACCATAGCAGCAGCAGCAGCCCCCCAAAAGAGGAAGAAGAATGAGAAATTACTTCTCAGTTTTGAGACTTTAGCTGAAAGACAGAAAGAACAGGAAAATCCAATTCAGCATTCTCTTAACAAGGGTAAGCTCAAGTTTTCCAGGCTTAAGATTTTCCATTTCTTTAGGAATTTAGCAAAGAAATTCCTCTACCCGAGGTTTTCTTACCCTGCGTAGGCAGAAGCAGTGTTTTGTGACAAGTGGAGGTGGTAATCTGTTTCCAGACAAGCTGCAGGCCAGTCTCTCACTGCCCATCCTCGCTCACCAACACAGAGAGGGATGAGGGACAGGTCAGAGAGCTCAGTGGTAAAGCACTGTCCAGCCTCGTGTCACTGGCTGCAATCTCCAGCTGTGACAAAATAAAATAAAACTTGCCATTGGTTTTCTCCCAAACTAATAAAGCAGTCCTCAAGTAACTGATAACAAAAGATTAAAGCCTTCCACTTGCAACACTCTAAAACACAAGATTTTTTTTTCTTAACACAGGACTGTAAGAAAACACAGAAAATACAGTTTAACATACTTGGCACAGCTAGAATATGGGTACATTTTGAGGACCCCTGCATATAAATCCCTATCTGCTGCACCCTCTCCCCAGGAAAGTCTAAACTCTTATAATTTGATCAGCGAAGTAGGCATCCCTAAAAAGAAATGTATTATATTACTAAAGTAGATTATTTTCTTTTGTGTACAGCTTCTTTTGTTCCATGTTCTTTTCTGTGACGTTGATAAGATTATAAATATCTATGGCTTGTGTTTTTTTTTCTTCGGTGTGTGATGTTCCTTTGTAATGAGCAGACCATGGTCTAGGCACGTTGCTGGACACTGGCTTACCAATTTAGGACTTTAAACTAAGGGATATTCGAGTGCAGGTGCCTAAGGCTTTGAATGTCAGAGGTTTTTAATCCTCCTGGAGCCAGAGTTACAGGTGGTTGTAAGACACCTGATGTGAGTGCTGTGTTTCTGCTCAGATGAAAGAGTATCCTGGAACTCCAGCATCCACACAGCTCTTGAGGTGGGACAGTGTCCCAGAGGGAGGGCATCCTTAGGCAGGAGAGCCCAGGAAGCACAGAGCTCTGAGAAGCCTCCTCAGCAGAGGTGTTGCAGCTCCCAGGAAGGAGGCTCTCACGAGCCTCAGCCCCACTCCACTTCTTCCCTTTTCTCCAGTGCTTCTTGGCTTCTTCCAATAAGCAAGTCACACAGGGCAGCAAATCTCATAAAAGAGATTTATTGAAGGGTCCAGGATGTAGAGCCAAATCCAGGAATGGCTGCCTTTGCTTCCTGGAGTGGACAAAGGGCAGAGCTTATATAGGATTTCTTAGTGGGTGGGGCTTTTCAGGGCAGAGATTTTCAGATTGAGGATTAGTAGGATTTCAAGTCCTGAGCTTGTGAAACTCAGGGATTGGTGTGTTCAAGGGTTGGTGGTTTCTCGTACTCAGAGATTGGTAGATTTTTGTGGGACGCTCAGGGATTGGTGACTTTGTTTCCACTTTCTTTTTCCCTGCATTAGCCCATGGATTAGGGTGGGATGTACCTCCCAGATGCAGCCAGCTTTGGCTGAGGCACCATCTTTGTGGAACTGCTGGGGAGGCTGGAGAGAAGGTTATACCACTGTGGACAGCTCCTGTGATGTCTGCAGACTAAGGAGGAGTCGTGGTGCCGCCATTTTTACAGGAGCCTCCAGCTCCTGCAGGGGCATTCTTACAGCTGCCATAGGCTGCAGCTGGAAGGAGGGGCCATTGCACCACTTAGTAACTACAAGTACGCAGATATGAACTGCTACAAAAGCAGTATGTGCTTCTTCAGTCTCCAATCTAGGACTTTCTAATTTTACTTTATTTTGTTTTTTGAGACAGGGTCTCCTATATCCTAGGCTGGCTTCTGTATTACTACGTAGCCAAAGATGAGTTTGAACTCCTAATCCTCCTGCCTCTACCTCCTAAATACTGGGATTACAAGTGTCTGTCATCATGCCTGCTCTCCACCCCACACACACCAATCTACGAACAGCATTGACTTCCATGAACCCAAGAACTTGAGTTTGGCTTTAGAGTATTGTAAAATACTTCTTTCAAATTCCTGGGCAAACCACTAACATTTTGTTTGTTATGTTTGTTATGTTACTGTTACTTGCTTTTTAAAAATCCCTTTGTGGCCAAATTTGGAATTCAAAGAATAAACCATCTTTCTCCATGAGCAACATAATAGGATTTTGCCTGAACTTCAGTCAGTAAGCATAAGATGAACAGGCAACTTGGGCATTTCCTCCAGGGAATCAAGAACACGATTAGCATCCAAGCTTAAGGAATTTGCTCTGCCAGTGGTAGGTGTATGTTCTTGGCCATATTTAAGAAGATAATAAGCCAAATGGGACAAAGTATCCTTGACTTCTTCCTAGATCTGGGCCTACTGCACAGCAGCGCACAGGTTTTTCTTTTCTGCTGGATGGGAAGGGAGTGGTGTGCCTCTGAAGGTCTGCTCTCACGGGTGTGGAGATGTCTGATGATGCTCAGACAGCTCAGACTCCAAGAAAATCAAGAAAGCTTTCTCCCCAGCCGCACCTTGTGGCAGCCAGGCTTTCTGTGGGAATCCATTAACAAAACCTTTAAAGACTGGCTTTCAACAAGTGGACAAGTTACCTCTTAATTACAAGGGTTCAAAGCACTCACTCTGAGCATAGGGCAGACCTTCCAGAACAAAACTCCAACCACACACTGGCACCACAGTGCTCAGCTAGACCAAAGCATTTCCCCTTGCCCATGGCATGAGCAACAGTGACTGATGGTGTTCCTGGAGATGAGCCTGAAGCCCAGCGGCAGATGTCCAGATTTGTACTCTAAAGGCTGAGAGGAGAACTGGTCCCCAAATGACCCTCGTGGGGACTTCGTAAGTGAACCGGTGCTATCAGGCCATTGTCTCTCACTGGTCTCAGAGTAAGCAATTACAAGATGTTCTTCTGGAAGCCCAGCCCAACAAGCCTGTCTGCCCAACAGAGTCCATAGAACGTTCAGTTAGGGGAGCAGGTGTCATTCGTTAGCTTTGTGGGCAGCTCAGTGGTTTGCATTTGTGCACCTGGTGCTGCTCAGTGCGTCTTAGTGGACCTCTCCTAGTACATATCCGCCCTACCTGTGGTGTTTAAATGCCCCCAAGGCAAAGAGCAGAACTCCATCTTGTTGGGATTCGCCATGATCCAGAGCCACCAAAAGAGGGAACCGTCTAAGTACTGTCCCGTCCCCACCTGACTTAAGTCGGTCAGTAAATTGAGTTAATTCGCATCTGCACTCGCCTCACCACACACGACCACCAGCCCTCGCTGACCCTGGCTGTTATTTCCGCAGGTTTCGGCATGACCACCCCAGCCACAGTTGGGGGGAAGGCCTTCCTCATCGCCTACGGACTGTTCGGCTGCGCGGGGACCATCCTGTTCTTCAACCTCTTTCTGGAGCGCATCATCTCGCTGCTGGCCTTCATCATGCGCGCCTGCCGGGAGCGCCAGCTGCGGCGCAGTGGCCTGCTGCCCGCCACCTTCCGCCGCGGCTCCGCGCTGTCGGAGGCCGACAGCTTGGCGGGCTGGAAGCCCTCAGTGTACCACGTGCTGCTCATCCTGGGCCTGTTCGCCGTGCTGCTGGCCTGCTGCGCCTCGGCTATGTACACCAGTGTGGAGGGCTGGGACTACATGGACTCGCTCTACTTCTGCTTCGTCACCTTCAGCACCATCGGCTTCGGGGACCTGGTGAGCAGCCAGCACGCCGCCTACCGGAACCAGGGGCTCTACCGCCTGGGCAACTTCCTCTTCATCCTGCTCGGCGTGTGCTGCATCTACTCGCTCTTCAACGTCATCTCCATCCTCATCAAGCAGGTGCTCAACTGGATGCTTCGCAAGCTGAGCTGCCGCTGCTGCACGCGCTGCTGCCCGGCTCCTGGCGCGCCCCTGGCCCGGCGCAATGCCATCACCCCGGGCTCCCGGCTGCGCCGTCGCCTGGCCGCGCTGGGTGCCGACCCCGCGACTCGCGACAGCGACGCCGAGGGCCGCCGTCTGTCGGGCGAGCTCATCTCCATGCGCGACCTCACGGCGTCCAACAAGGTGTCGCTGGCGCTGCTCCAAAAGCAGCTGTCCGAGACAGCCAATGGCTACCCGCGCAGCGTGTGTGTCAACACGCGCCAGAACGGCTTCTCGGGCGGCGTGGGCGCGCTGGGTATCATGAACAACCGGCTGGCAGAGACCAGCGCCTCCAGGTAGAGCGGCCACCCGCCCCCAGCGCCGCGGACCCGGCCGGGACTGCGCGCCGCCGGGCGGGTTTGCTTCACTTCTCTCTGAGATGGCGCTTTCTTAATCTTTATCCAATAAAACGAAACCAAAAAACAACCACACACACACAAAAAAATGTTTTCTAAAGAAATACTATTGGGCCAGGCCTGACGTTATCAAGGGCAAGTTTTAGATGAGACTGATTTTTTTTTTTTTTTTGAGTCTCCTCTTGGAGAATCGTGGCCCCCAACAAATTTCCCCTCCAGAAAGAGAAAAAGTGGCACCACAAATCCCCCGCTCCGCGCCAGTGCATACTACTGCAGAGAGTGAGTGCATCCCTGGCCTTCGCAGACAGGCACTAAACCCTTCCCAATGCACATAGGCAGCTGGCAACCCCAAAGCATATGGTGCCGCCTTTCATGGCTCTGAATTACCTCCTCAGCCTTTAGAATCCTGGCCCGCCTAGCAGCTTCCTTCTGGTCGTCAGAAGTGATATAGTCACAGTTTTGACAGGTGGGGGTGGGGTGAGCCATATGTTGCCTCCCCGTGTGTATATATATAGAACAGCCACTACACACAGGGAATGGTGTAGTATTATGCAATTAGAGGAAACACAGCACCCACCCGCGATCGGCAGCACCCCCCCACACTTGGAAATTGCAAATGGTGAGGGGCTTAGCTGGCCTTTCTCAGCTAGTCCACTTAGTAAGTTGTACTTGCAGAAGCCCAGGGGGATCTGCAGGGAGGCACTCTCTGACTGAGAGTCTTGCTCTGTTTCAGCATGTTCTCGGATGCAATGGTGAGCCCCCAACCTTCTTTTCATTCACAAGCTTCATGCACACGCAGGGCAGCTTTCTATAACTAGCAGACTGGCTGCCTCCTCTTAGAGAAGATTTGGTTATTGTCGTCTTCTTAACCACCGGTGACCAGCTCAATTCTTCCCCTTTTTAAAGAGCCTAGAGGTTCAGAACACAGCCCCATCCGCCTCTTCTTTGACTGGGGCTCTATTTCTACTCCCAAGGGGCCTGCAGCACCAGAAACCCAAAGCAGCCATATTACAAATGTCAGGCCATTAAGCTCTCATGCCCACTGCATAGTGTTTGGAGACAGATCATGTTCTAAGTCCCGTGTGGTCCTCAAATAACCAGGTGGGTTTGTTTTCTCTCTGTATTGTATTCTGCACCTGAAGTGGAGGAGGCAGGAGGGAGGGAGCTGCCAGAACACAAAGGAATCGAGTGGAATTTAAAAAGTGATGTTCTGAGCTGGGCAGTGGTGGCACATGGCTTTAATCCCAGCACTTGGGAGGCAGAGGCAGGTGGATTTCTGAGTTCGAGGCTAGCCTGGTCTACAGAGTGAGTTCCAGGACAGCCAGAGCTACACAGAGAAACCCTGTCTCGAAAGAAAAAAAAAAAAGTGATGTTCTGAATGGTCCTCAGGCTAAGGGACAGAATCTCCCAGATTCATCCTCTGCAGAGGGGTGTACAGATGCCCAAGACTTCACTGAAATGGCAGAGTTTGGAGCTGTGAAGGTGTACACGTCAGCCTTCGGCTTGTCTAAAGAAACGTAAACATGGAAGAAAAGTAGTGTCAGTGTTTATAAGCACTCGGTGTGACCCACTGTACGTCACTTCTGATAGGAATTCTAGCACAAGTGTCACCTCAATACTGTCCTTCTCCCTGGCAATGTGCCTGGAGTGTGTGTGCACATCTGCACACACACAAACACACCATAATGAGCCATGCTTGAATTTCAAACTCCTCTTTCCCCTTCTAGTTCAGATAGGAAGAAAAAAAAAACTAACCCAGGCCTCAGGGACTCGGTTTGAGTAATTTCTAACCTGCTTTGAGGTTGGTCTTTAAACACAGGCTCTAATCTGGTGTGACTCCAATGAGGTAGGGCTGGCAGGAAAAAGACAATCTTGTTAAATCTTCCAGGAGTAGACCCCTCCTGAAGCCATGCTTCCAGGATCCACTGTGACTGTCCACCCAGGCCAGCGCATGAACTGCATCTGAATGATGGCTTTGGTCCCAGGATATACTGGATATACTTTATCCAGTATAGGCCTTCTGACAGGACCTGGAATTAAAGCATCGGGTTTATCCCTTTAAAAGAGGAACAGATTAAAAACATCCAATTAGAGATGTCACCTAGGCAACGGGAAATAACTTGGGGAGCTGAACCATCCAGAGCGGGAAGTAGAGATCCCCATGGCAGAAGTATCTGGACCAGGCAATAGCAGTTTGCTCATGGGGAGGGAGTTCTACGGCACAGTAGGGCTAAGGCTCGGTCACCAAGTCACCACAGCTAAATGAACCTAATCCAGGCCACCATCCTGACGAATGAATGCATAGCTTTGCATGGAATCCTGTCTCCTTGGGAGGAGGGGGAACAACCTCTAGGATCCTCCTCCAGGGAAGGAGAATGCCAAGCGTCCCTTGACAGCCTCTTCTGTCACCATGCTTCTTAGGCTCTCCTAAGTTGCTAATGTTGCATGGTCGTAGCTGTTTTCAGTTCCCTTCCTATGCTTTGGCTTTGGAAGAAGGCAATTGACTGCTGTTAGAGCAAGCCTCTAAAGGAAGCATACACATGGTTTGAGGGAGCAGGGAAAGGAAGCCCCTTTTTTCCTTCCTTCCCATGACTTCCCAGAGAAATCTCTGTTCTCCAAGTACAATACACAGTATCTCAGGATCCAGTGACACCTGTACATCATAGTCCCTGTCTCTCTGGTCTCCATCACACAACAGCAGTCTCAGTCCTACTATGTGCTATGACATACCATCATTCTCCCCTGCCCAGACCAAAGGATTCAGTGCCCCAGATGCCTGGATGCTGCTGAGCTCTTGAAAAGCTGGGGCTCCCTGGGTCAGGGGACTTGATGAACCAATAGAGTTATGTGGTATGGCTTCCTGTTTAAGGGAAAGCTAAGAAGCAAGAAAAGGTTCTCCTATCACTTTGGGCTCAGTGACGTCGATCAGGGCCTCTTTTCTAAGAAGGGCTCCACGTCCTTAGAGGCAACACTGCTTCCATGATCATGGGTGTCTCTAATCTGACACATGGTTGGCAGCTCACCAATGTTCTCAACTCCTGTGGGCTGCGGCTCTCCTGCCTAACCTCAGGTACACATACACACACACACACACACACACACACACACACACACACACACAGTGTCCTACTGCATTGTGGGCTCCTATAATGACAGTGTGAGTCCCATAATTCTTTGTTTTCTGGTTGTGGCCACACAGAACACAGAAGCCAGGGGTTGGGCATCAAGCCTCTTAGAGTTAATTAAGTCAGTAAAGAAGCCACTGTTGATGCTGTTGCCCACTAAAGCCATGTAGTCAGCCCATGTCTTTCCAAAACAGCCCAAGGTCCTGGTGGGATAGTCTAAGTGGTCAGACAATCTCAGGCTTCATCCCTTGAACAGTGACAGGGAGCCCCAGCCTCTGCATGTCTTGCAAAAGTGTACACACCCACAGACAGCAGCAGTCTTACAATCAGCTACTAGCCCTTTCCTCAAGGGACCCTCCCAGGAGAGGCCACTTTGAGAAGAATGTTTTTTTTTTTTTTTTTTTCCTGTTTAATTCTCTAGAGATTTCCTAGGCTTTGTTCCCCTCTGTGTTGGGGAACTTTGTGTGCAGTGTGCATGTGTTTGTTTATGTGTTACACAGAAGCCAGCATCCAGTCTCAAGCCCACCACTAAGAAATAGATGCGCACCAAGATCCCCAGCAAGCGCCTCTTCCTACGGGTTCTGGGGTAAGGGTACCTGAGCCCTTATCAATAAAGAGACGTTACTGGGGGGGGGGGGACTGAGACCAGCAGCACTCTACCAAGTCAGCCACCACTGGGCTTGTGGGCCACCTGGGTCTATCTTAATGTAACCTTTTACACTCACAGGGGCAAAACAAGCACAATATTTTATCAGTGTCTGGGAGGCCCTGCCAGCTGGCAGCTCAGGACACTTCAGCATCCAGAAGAGATGCTGGGGCTTTGTCTGTCTGTCTGTCTCTAATTGTTGAATAACATCAGGTGACTCTGAAAGGCTCCACCTACAGAGTGGGAAGGGGGAAGGACCTACTGAAGCCATTCTGACCCCACAGGGTCTCAGCTACACAGATATGGGGCCTGAACTCTCATGATCCTGGAGAAGCCCCAGCACCTGTAGGCATCATGACCTGTGATGTCGCTGAATGCAGAGCAAAGCCAGTCTCACTATGTACTGAGGAGAAACAATGGCCTTTCTGCACCAACCCCTCCTGAGACCCTGTTTCTCCCCCCCCTTACTACTCATTTTTGATGCTGTATTCTCTGGGGAGTGGTTCGAGCATGTAGGCAAGCCACGGCACTTGAAGACAACACTTTTTTCCTTCTAAGCAGCACTTTGCTCTGAGAGAGGACTAAAGGGTATTTAAATTAATGGTGAATAAAAAGCAGCCTGCCACCTTTTGAGCTGTTTTGCTTTCTGTCTGGTTGGAGCTCCTCTTCCTGATGTCCTGCTTACCCTGCCTCTCCAGGCCCTTTCAGATTTGTGGCTGCCAAGGGAGTTACTCTTCAAATCTGCAGAGCTACCCCAGAGCCAGGCTAGGCTGAGGTTGGTAGAGTCAGGGCTTGCACTGAACCGTGACCTCATTCTCAAACCTGGTTGCCCACTTGACCCTCCAAAGTGATCTTGGAAAGATGCTTGGGCCAGGCCCTACCCAGGAGGGACACTGGACAGGCACTAGGATTAGTACTGTTGTAAGTAGCACAGGTGAGTCTTGAACCTGCACTACAGACAGAGCAATCACATTATGGAGATTGCCCACTCTGAACATTCCCCACATCTGATCTGGATACTGGATCCAGATCATCAGTCACAGAATTGACTCCGCTCCTTGCTTTCTTCATCTCTCAAATGGGATTGTGACCCCACATCCTACTTCCCCCAACTATTAGGTGTAAGCAGAAGCTGGGAACTAGTGAGAAATACAAAGTGCTCAGTGATGCACTGTGTCCCCATGCTGAGAGGCATCATCAAGGACATGGGAGCCCCTCTGTGTCCTCAGGGAGATGGACACCTTCTAGTGCTTTGGTTTGGCAAAGCTCTCCTTTACAGAGCCACTGGGACTTCCTTCCTTCTCCATATACTCCCCCCCCCCCAGTGGTGTAGTATTACAAAGGAGTCTTTGGGGACAACAGAGCCTTTCTCGGGATCTAGGGCCCTAGAAATTTGATAACCACCAAAGCCACCCGGAGATATCAGGTACTTGTTTGGAAAATTTGGAGAGTAGAATCCACAGACCACAGAAGGTGTTAGAGATACATTTATTATAGACTAATAGGTGAATACTTACAAGGAGAAAAGAGAGAGAACAGAGGTTCTCTGTAGCAGGAGGTGTCCCAGGAAGTAGGGTACCACTGAGCCTGGCTGCCTTGGAGTTAATAATGTTGGAGAAAGAGAGAGGGCGAGGACAAGCTAGTCAGCCCAGTTCTCACTGCAAGTGTCTCGAACTTTCAGTTACATTATCATTATTATTTCCAGGAGATAGGTGGTATGTTTTCAGAGAAACCTAGATAAGGAACACACACACACACACACACACACACCACCCTTCCATCACCCAGCCTCTGACTATACCAGAACCAGAGACATTTGGGCTTAAACACTTCTGGCATCTCTGAGCTCTAGCCTGTATGAAGCTGCCAACAGGCCTAAGGACATTTCCTGCTTTTAGTCAAGAAAGAAACTGGTCACTTTTCTTTGGGGTCTTTTTACCCTAAACCAGTTTCTACCTCCTTTATCATCAGCATCAGCCCAGTTCTTCCATATATCCTAGTCCATGGCCACACTCACCCTGGCTCCACCTCCCTCTCCTGGCCCTGCCTGCAAAAGTCTACAAACACTCCAGCATCCTAAACTCTCCCCCTGCTGACCACAACCAACCAAATGTACCAGCCTCTTCCCTCTCCTGTCTATACCAGGGACTTTCATGACATTATATGATAAAATGGAACAAAACCTTTAAGAGGGAAGGAGATGTGGCTAGAGATTAAGAGCAGTTGAAGAGGACCAAGGCTGGATCCCAGCTCCCTGGACTCCCAGTCGCTTACAATTGGCTATAACTCCCCCCGCCCCCAGGGGACCAACACCCTCTTTTTGGCCTTCCTGGGCACTGTATACACACAATAAGAATATATACATGCAGGCAAAACACTCATACACATAAAATAAAAACAAATAAAGAAGTTCCATCAAACCACTGACTCTATACCCCAGTTTTTGTATCTTGTTTTAATGCTGGAGAAAGCTGTTCAGCTGGTTCATGATCTGTGGAGTCACCCTGCCATTTAAAGCACCCTGACTAATAGCATTTCTGGAAAGTGGGCTTCCAACAGCCCTGTCTCCACTTAAGACCATTAGCTAGGCTAAAATGCTGGGCACACCTGGGCTTCAGTCACCCACGAACTCTGCCTTTGACGAGGGTCTCCAGCTGTGGCCCAGCTATGAGGAACACATTCCTTATTGAAATGCTCCAGGTGACCCTTTGCTGCTTTTCAGGTCCTAAGACCTGTGATTCCTGAGTGACATTTTAGGCGTCCAGTGGACAATACCTGGGTGGATCGCTCGCCCGATCTCTCTGATCTCAGTCACATTTCTATGAAGATATCTGTGTTCTTAATAAGTACAAAAGAAAAGGGAACTTAACATGCAGCAAGTCAGACTGTTGGACTAGAGACCTATATATTTGTCAGAATTACGGGAAAAAAATGGTGCTTCTCCCCCAGTTTGTTCTGGGCCACAGAAGTTAGGGGGGTTCTGTAGTTTGGGGCTATTGAATCAGAGGCTGGAGAAAAAGAATGAGAAAACATGTTAGCGCTGCAGACCCTGGACTCCAGGCTCATGGTGACCATGCTGGCTGGCACTCAGCACAGCCAGGGAGGGTCTGCAGCCACACTCTTGGATCCTGGGACACTGAAAACATGTGGTCAGTCTGATGCTGCAGGGAAAGCTTCCACACTGAGCCCATGGGGAGAGGGGGGCTGCAGGGAGCCTACTGGTGACTCATAGGAAGAGGATACAGGCAGAGGGAGCGGCATAGAAGAACAGAGCCAGATTCTTTCCAGAGAGGAGCTTACAGTTCCTCAGGTATGGGTCACAAAGATGTGACCAAGGGTCAGCTCATGAAAGGCCTTGTAAACCAAAGCAGTTTCAGCTCATCCTGAGGACATTGGAGAGCCAGCAAAGGGATTCTAAAGAAGCATGTACTGTAAAATGACTGGGGAAGAAAAGTCTGTGAAGGTGAGGGGGGGGGGGGGGAGGGTTAAAGGGCTTGGCCAACAGAAGCCATGGCCGTGCCTACTTGTGGGCAGAAAGAAGTCTGAGAGAAAGACCCGTGAGGTCAAGAAGTCCATACATCAGCTGACAAGCTGAAGATCCAAGTTTAGTCCTTCATGTCAGACAGGAAGAATCTGGTCCTGCAAGCTGCCCTCTGACCTCCACAAATGCGTCATGTCATATATGTGCACGCACATATGCGACCCCCCGGGCGGGGGGGGGCAAATAAACACAATCCTAACAAAAATTGTAAGTCCAAGAGGCTCCAGGTTTCAGGCTAAGAAGGCAGCTGAAAGTGGGAGCACATTGAAACTAAGGACCCTGGAGACAGGAAAGACAACGAGCTCCATGGGGGAGACACTGGGGGGGGGTGGTTTGTTTGTTTGTTTGTTTGTTTTCTTTTTTTCTTTTTGAGACAAGGTCTGTATTTGTAGCCCTGGCTGTCTTGGAACTCACTATGTAGACCAGGCTGGCCTGAACTCACAGAGATCATCTGCCTGCCTTTGCCTCCAACTACTGAGATTAAAGGTGAATGCCACCACATCTGGCATGAAGCTAGATTTAAGGAGTCTGGACATGCCCCAGGAAGAGGTTTTCACTTAGCAACAGCTAGCCTTATGGTCGAAGTATGGCGAATAATCTGTAGGTTCTCAGCCTCAGAAGGCAAATGGTCCTCAACGTTTCCTGACACCATTTAGTCCAGTTCCTCGTGTTGTGATGACCCCAACCATGAAGTTATTTTATTGATACTTCATAACTTTAAGTTTACTAAGGTTATGAAGCACAGTGTAGAATATCTGGTCTACAAGAAATCTGATACTTGACCACTGTGAAAGGGCTGTCTGGGCCCTAGAGGGTCACAACCCACAGGCTGAGAATTGCTGAGCCCAACAGTATGGAAAGAGCAAAAGAGAGAATCAAATCCCAACAACTAGGGAGGCAGAGGCAAAAGTCAACATCAAGTGCCTCAGCTAAAAATGGCTTCCTGTGAGTCCCTGGGAATGGGCCGCCATGTCTAAGACTCATGGGTCACATGTAAGTTAGAGACCAAACTGGGCTATGCTAACAGAACCCAAATAATCCTGGTTAACAACAGGTAAGAAGTTTATTTCTCTTCCAGGAAGGGGACCTAGCATGGAGTCCCCAGTATGCTTGTCCCTGCCATATCTACCTAATTCTGCACCATCCCATGCAGAATGATCCAAGATGACTGACTTAACATTCCAGGCAAGGCAAAGCTCTAGATGTACGTCCCCCTTCAAAGGTACAGCCCTAAGACAATACATCACTTTCACTCTCTTTCTATCAGCCCAAACTTTGTCATATGACCTAGTATAGAGAGACCTCTAAGACTGAACTCAGGGGCAACCTTGGGGCAAAGGGGCTGAAGTGGACGTCCTGTTCCAACCCTCACATCCTCTACCTCCAGCTGACTTCTTCTCCCTTGTCCTAGACACTGTTCACTGTGTGCACACATATATACACATTCATACCACACAACCACACAGACAGTATCTGCTCACCTAGTGACTTTACATTAGTGCAAATCATTGCTCCAGAAACATGACTGTGTAGAACGGAAGGTCCCTCCCTCCATGGCTGCCACAGACCTTGGGGTTATAGAGAGACACAGAGGGGTATGTATGCTTATTTATATGACAGCACTGGCCCAAACACACACACACACACACCACACAGAGTAGACCTCACTGATACCAGGCAAACATAAACAGAGATCACAATAGTGAAGGGTGAGGCAAAATGATCTTCAGTTTGTCAGAAGCCCAGTGGCTTTTTCCATGGGCTAGGCCATGCATGTTTGCCTTACCTACAGATTCACCTCAGTCAGGCCTATGAGAGGCAGGCTCATGGCTGATGTGGAAAGTTGCTTGGAACCAGGGTACCAGAGTAGCGACACCAAAGATGGCATCTCCAGCACCAGATCTACATTCGGGCTCCAAATTTCCATGGCCACCAGCTACACACACAGGTGATCCCTCCCCTCAGAACTTACACTTTGGCATAAGTGAGAAGGTGTGGCCTGCAGCTCATGGAGACAAAGCTGGTGGACAGGTTGTGTACTGGAGCCCAGACTTCTGGGTAAAATCTACCTTCAACTTGGTATGAGCTTGACCTTCAGACAGTAGTAGCTGCCTTCATTCACATTGACCCAGATGACAGTCCTGCTACCAAAGTCCTTAAGTTCTCTAAGAATCTGGGTTTCTCTGGGTTGCCCTGACTGTCCTGGAATTCACTGCAGATCAGGCTGGTCTTGAACTCAGAGATCCACGTGCCTTCTCAGTTCTGGGAATAAAGGCATATGCCACCCCTGCCTCGTTGGTTTAACATCTTGAAATGAGAAAACAAACCTATCCAACCGTTTCTGTGTGAGGGCCTCCTAAAATGAAGTTTACAAAGTGCCAAACAACGTGCAGCACATACATTCAGTGAGGACCAGCTCCTTTCTTTCCTTCCCTCAGGGATCCACAATCTTTTCCTGTGCCAAACCTGATTATCCAGAACTAGTCAACCCACCCACCCACCCATTCATCCACCTACCCATCCGTCCATCTGCCCATCCACAGATCTGTCCATTCACTGGTCCAAACATTCATTCATCTACCCATCCATTTCTCCAACCACATTATATCACATCCTGTGTGTGTGTGCGTGCATGTATGTGTGTGTGTGTGTGTGTGTGTGTGTGTGTTTATGTGTGTATGGTACACAGGTGGGAGGTCAGAGGACCCCTTAGAAGTCAGCCTTTGCTTTCCACCTTGTTTGAGAAAGACTCTTTGCTGTTTTCCATTTCATATGCTATACACATTTACAGGAATTCTCCTGCCTCCATCTCTCATCTCCCACAGGAGCTCTGGGATCCCAGCCATTCTTGCTATGCTTCTGGCTTTTATGGGGGATCTGAGGACTCAAACTCAGATTCTCACATTTGCACAGCAAGGGTCTTTACCCATTGAGCCATCCCCGACCACCTATAACAATTGAGAACCTATTATTCACACGATTGCAACTTGTTCATCAGGGTAGACAGGAAAATACAATCTAGAGGCAACAGCTAAATATCCAACCTGGATATAAAACATGTGGCTGGACATGAATGTGTCCTTAGAGATCCAGAGGCTGCTTAGGGAGCGACTAAATACTCCCAGGTCTCATTTCCTGTTCTACAACAAGACAAGTACTAGAGTCTCATCTTAACTGATACCAGTTTCTCTCTCCCTGATGAAATCATTAGAATGCTTTCCCCTTTATCCAAGAAGATGCCTCACATTCTAATCATCTTAACCTGGGCAACAGCTCTGCCTTTCCTTTCATTTCTCCATCGTCAGTGCTTTGTCACTCCTCTGAGGACAATGTACAGAGCCCAGACTTCTTCCAAGATTTTAATTGGACCTTTCATGAGGGATCTGGAAACTCACAGAATGATCTAAATGAGGAGACGATGGATTCATTAAAGATGGTCTCCATGAGCCCGTGTTCCCAGCACACAGCAGTGTGGCAGCAAGAAGTCAGGAAAGGGCTATGCAGTAGACTTACCCCTAGGAATCCTCCTCATCTCTTCAGTCAACCCGAGAAGGGACAGGAAGCCATTACTAACTAGTTTGTAGCTGATGCAAGAGAAAAATGTCACATTTTGTTGCACAGTGAGGAGGACCCATCAACAGGCTGCAAAGCACTGGTTAGATGCCTGATGTATGGTGGACTGAGAGGTACAGGAGCAGCCCAGCAGCTATGCAGCTGTGTGAGCCGGCTCAGGCGCTGACTTGAGCCCTGTAGCTACGCACTGTGTGAGCCGGCCCAGGCCCTGAGCTCTCACCAGGTCTTTGCACTTAGCTGTCCCTGGAGAAATCACCTGCCTTGGCTAGTACTGGCACTTTTCTGTTTTAAGGTTTATTTATTTTTTTACTGTTTTCAGTTTTTAATTGGGTCTTTGGTCCACTGAGAATTGATTTTTTGTATAGGGTAAAAGATACAAACGTAATCTCACTCTTCTGCAGGTGGATATTCAGTTTTGCCAGCACTATTTGTAGAATAGGCTTTTTCCAGGTTGATTTTTTGCCTTCATTGTCAAAAACTAAGCAGGCATAGCTTCGTTGGTTTATTTCTGGGTCCTCTATTCTGTTCCACTGCTCGACCTCTTTGCTTCTATGCCAGGATGAAGCTGTCTTTATCACTAGAGCGTCACAGTATAATTTGAAGTCCAGCGTGATGACCCCTCAGCAAAGATGATCTTCCTCCATAGTGTTGCTTTGGCTCTTCGAGACTTTCTGTGGCTTCATATGAACTCTTGAGTTTTTTCTAGATCTATGAAAATTTACTTTAGAATTTTGATAGGTATTATATTAAATCTGTAAGTTAATTTTAGTAGTATAATCATCTTCACAATATTAATTCTCTTAATTCAGGAGCTTGAGAGTTCTTTCTGTCCCCTGGTATCTTTTTTGGTTTGTTTGTTTGTTTGTTTGTTTTTGGTTTCTTGAAACACGATTTTTCTGTGAAGCCCAGGCTGTCCTAGACTTGCTCTGTAGACCAGGCTGGCCTGGAACTCACAGAGATCCATGTGCCTCAACCTCCAAACTGCTGGGATTAAAGGCATGCACCATCACACCTGATTAACCTGGATTCCTTTTTCTCTTTCTTTCTTTCTTTCTTTCTTTCTTTCTTTCTTTCTTTCTTTCTTTCTCTTTTCTTTTTTCTTTTTTTCCAAGACAGGGTTTCTCTGTGTAGCCCTGGCTGTCCTGGAATTCACTCTGTAGACCAGGCTGGCCTTGAACTCAGAAACCTGCCTGCTTCTGCCTCCCAAGTGCTGGGATTAAAGGCGTGCGCCACCACTGCCCAGCCTGGTTTCCTTTTTCAATGTCTTAAAATTTTCATTGTAGAAGTTTTCTCTCCTTCAGTTAATCGTATTCCAAAGTACTTAATTTGGGTTTGGGGAGCTATTTTGAACGGGATATTTTCCTGACTGTACTGCTGGTGTATATGAAGCTGCTTGTTTTACTTTCTGTTTGTTTTGGTTTTGGTTTTGAGACAAGGTCTCATTCTGCATCCCTGGCCTGAAACTCACTATGTAGATCAGGAGAAGCACATAAAGGAACACATAGCCCCTCCCGATGCTGCCTTCTTCACTGTCCCAAAGGGAGACCTGTTCAGCCCTCTTAGCACAGTTCTCTAGCTTTTCTCTATGGTTTTCAGCAGCATGGCTATGTGGCTGTTTCCAGTCTTAGAGATCATCTTACAGAGTGGCAGATCCACATGCTCACACCCTTCCCCCGGTCTAGTGCAGTTGTTATCCTAACATGAATTGGCATTTAAATTTCTGTGGGTAAACAGCTAGAATTCATAGCAGAGATGTCAGCTCATCAGAAAGACAGAGGTCATTGCTTTGAATGAGACAATGTAGTCACAGAAAGAGAAAGTCCCAGGTGATTTCTCTCACATGACAGTAATAGGGTTGGTTCATGGAAGTGGATGTGCTGGCCAGGGGCTTGGAGGAGAGGGAGGGAAGGGCTGGGGAGAGGCTGACAGTGTGAGGTAGGAGCACACTGTGCTCCTGAACAGCACAGAGACAAAACATAGCAAGAACGGACTGTGTATCTCAAAAGCAATTGTACCTCAAAAAGCTACACGAAATGATTTTGAGTATTTTTGCCATAGAAAAATAAGTGCTTGAAATGTAGTTCAGTGGTAAATGTTTTCTTAGCATGTGTGGGTCTCTGGGTCTGATGCCCAGAAAAATGTTTGTGGGCATTTATGTTTAATTTCATTTAAATATAAACAACATATACATGTATGGAAAGATTACCTTTGCATTAACATGATTTTTACATTTTATTACTATTTAGTAATATTACTCTTTACTCCTACTGTTTCCAGGCCCATGCAGCTCAGTCAGAGTAATAAGGAGAAGTCCAGGACTACTCCCCTAGGCTGGTAAAACCATTCTTAGCTTGTGGAAGATCATACGGGGCTTCCAAGCGGTGAGGCACCCATCCCCCTCAGTGTAGTGCTCCATTATACTCTCTAACTGCTAGCATTGTATTCTCACTACCAATGTCCACAGTTCTTGCTTTGAGGTTTTAAAAGCCCACGCCATTCCCAGTTAGCTCTCTGCCTCTTGCATGAAGATGTGATGTGAGCTCTTAACTACTGTCCCAGTGCCACGACTGTCTGCTGTCACACTCTCATACTGTCATGGATTCTGCCCCTCTGGGACCAAGAGCCCCGAATTAAAGATTGTCATGTATAAGTTGCCTGGTGTGATGTGTTGTCATATCTGTGGAAAAGTAACTAAGACTGGAGTTAGTACCAGTTAGTACCAGGAGGTGGGCTATTGCTGTGATAGACCACAAACACACACACACACACACACACACACACACACACACACACTTTTTGGTTTTTTGAGACAGAGTTTCTCTATGTAACCCTGACTTCCTAGAACTCACTCTGCAGACCAGCTGCCTTGAACTTACAGAGATCCCCCTGCCTCTGGCTCTCAAGTGCTGGGATTAAAGAATGACTTTGGGACCTTGAATCAGGAAAGCCATTGAGTGCTGTAAGTATTGTTTCACAGGCCATCCTAATAGGAGCTTGACGATTAGGTGCTGAGACTAGTGTGGACTATGGAGGCCTGGAATCAGAGGTTTCAGAGGGGAGGTATCTGGGCTAGAGGCCATTCCTATAATATTTTGGCAAAAAATGTGGCTGGTTTTCGACCTTGTCCTAAGAATCTTCCTGAAGCTAACTTGAAGTTTTGGACTAATTTCATTGGCAGAGATTTCAGGACAGCCTAATATTGACTTTGTCACTTGCTTATTTGTGACCACTGCTATGCAGTCCTACAGTGAAAAAGTGGGTAGGACAAAGAGATAAACATGATGTACAGTTGGGAGAGAGTGTTGTAGCCAAGGGCTGTGCTGAAATAGACAAGGGGTCTACAGTGGAATAGAGTGAAGGGAGTAGAGCCCTCATGGAAGACCCTACACAGATAAGCATCCAACTTGTAAAAGAAATTGCCGAAAGAATGAACAGGAAGCTTAAGCAGATGTAACTCAGGGAGGAGTCAGGCTCCATCCCCAGCAGGCAGCCAAACAAGGCAGTAACGCCATGTGCTTCCAGCTTTAAAGTCATAAAGGGGGCTGGAGAGATGCTCAGCAGTTAAGAGCACTGATTGCTCTTCTGGAGATTATGAGTTCAAATCCCAGCAACCACATGGTGGCTCACAACCATCCATAATGAGATCTGATGCCCTCTTATGAGATGTCAGAAGACAGCTACAGTGTACTCACATATACTAAAAGACCTTTGGGCCAGAGCCAGGCCAGAGCTAGCGAGAGGGAGAAGGGAAGGGGGAAAAATAAAAAAAAATAAAAAAATAAAGTCATAAAGGATACCAAGTAAAGGGGGTTATAGAATCTTCCTCTATGGCTAAGGGGAGCCACTGAGGCCAGTGAGAAGCCATTTCTTTTTTTTCTTTTTCTTTTTTTTTTTTTTTGGTTTTTCGAGACAGGGTTTCTCTGTGTATCTGTGTAGTCCTGGCTGTCCTGGAACTCACTCTGTAGACCAGGCTGGCTTCAAACTCAGAAATCCGCCTACCTCTGCCTCCCAAGTGCTGGGATTAAAGGCATGCGCCACCACTGCCCAGCTGAAAGGCCATTTCATGATTCTATGAATGTCAAGGATTGTTGGGCGCTCTAGGGTGTTGGGGTGTAAGACTCTAGTGAGCAGAGCTTTAATTTACCGGAGACCCCTGAAAGAACCACTCGGACTTGAAAGATCGAAAGATCGCTCCAAAATGCAAGAGGAATTTTTAATGTTCCAGCATGCTGGGCCCACCCTGCATCCCAAAAGGAGAGGCGACCCCAAGCTGCTCAGTCAGTGAGCTTTTATACAGTCCTTAGGGCAGCAGCCATTAGCACAATGTGATTGGCAGAACAGTGTGACTTTTTAAACTGATTGGTCTTTAGGGAATGAGGTGGCAAGGATCTCCCTTGTCTGTAGGTGGCAAGGGTTGGTCTGTCCTGTGGAATGTGTCTTTGTGCTCTGGGCCTTCCTCACCCACAGATAGGTTCCCTTCCACGTGGTCTGAGGAATGTTAATCAGCCTCTCCCATTGGTGGGGGATGGAACAAGTGTTCCAGAGTTCTTCTTCAGGAGGTGCTAGGGCCATGGGATGCCAGCCAGAGAGTGGTAGATGTGGGGAGTGGAGCCAACCCAAGAGAGAAGTGTGCTGTATTCAGCAAAGCTGGAAGGGCAGAGCCATCTAAACCCTTTGACATCAGCTATGGAGCTACTGGATTTGGAGTTTACACTGCTGGGTTGGTCCAGTGTTTCTTCACCAAGTCCTAATTCTTCCCTTTTGAAATGGTAATGTACATTCTGTGCCATTGTATGTTGGAAGTATTTAATTTGCTCTTTTGAGTTTTCAGAGGGTTACAAATAAGAGACTGCCTTGTGTCTCAGGAGAGACTTTGGACTTTTTAAACTGTGTTGTGACTGGAAGACAGGGAAGTTTTGAAGTTGAACTAGATGCATTTGTATTATGGCATGACAGCAACCCTATGGGGGTAGGGAGAGAATGCGGTCATACGAATGAGAATGGCCCCCACAGGCTTCTGTATTTAAATACTTGGTCCCCAGTCGATGGAACTGTTTGGGAAGAATCGGGAAGTGTTGCCTTGTTGTAAAGGTTACATCATGAAGGGCAAGCTTTGAGGTTTTAAAAGCTCACACCATTCCCAACTACCTCTTTCTTCCTCACATTTGTGAATCAAGATGTGAGCTGAGTGTGGTGGTGCAGACTTTTAATCCCAGCACTCAGGAGGCAGAGGCAGGTGGCTCCTGTAGAGTGAAAAATTATAGATGCTGGGTATATAGAATCCTTTTTAGACATATAAAATATTCTTTAGGCTTTCTTTATAAAGACATGGAGAAACCGTGGCATGAAGCAAAATGTGGAAAGACCAGTCACCATTACTGGAACTGGCCTATCTGCAAAGAGAAAGGAAAGAATGCAAGTAAACTAGGTGGAACCAAGCTGGGAACCAAGCTGAGAACCGCAGTGACAGGGCAAGGCCGAAGTGACAGGGCAGGACCACATTCTTGAGAAAGATAAGCATACAGAGAGTTTTCACCTGACCCTGACTCCCGTAGGTTGGGGTCCTTTGGAATGTTCCACTATTTTTATGTTATACCACCCTAGCAACCCCTCACCCCCTCCCCATTCCTTGGTTTGTGGTTTTTCCCTTTAAAAACCCATCTCAAACTGGCTGTCGGGGTCAATTCAGCTCCTGCGTGGGCATACGAATTGACCGGCAGCTAGTTGTCACGCCCTAATAAACCTCGCAATTGCTCTGGTACATGGTGTCTCGAGCAGATTACTGGGTGGTCGCAACTTTCTGAGACTTGAGAGAGGGTCTCCCCTCTACGGAGGTCTTCAGCTCCTAGTGAGTTTGAGGTCAGTCTGGTCTACAGAGAGTTCCAGAACAATGAGAACTACATAGTAGAACTCTGTTTCAAAAGAAAAAAAAACAAACAAAAGCTGTGTGCTCTCAGCTACTGCTCCAGCACTGTGCCTGCCTTCTCCCTGCCATGCTTCCTGCCTTGAAGTCATGGACTCTAACCTTCTGGAACTGTAAGCCCCCAAATCAAAGATTTTCTTTTCTAAGTTGCCTTAGTCATGGTGTTTGTCATACCAAGAGTAACTAAGACAATTGCTTACAGAGTCTTTGGAAGAGCCTCCCCAAGCCCTAAACAGCTAAACCCGTTCTCAGACCCCCATGAAGTTTGAGATAAATTACTTCATGAAGTAAATACTAAGACTGATTTTAGCAAATTATGAATCCATGTTTTGACATTAAGGACTCAGCATAGAGAGTCATTTTCTTGATACAACTGAGCTAGCCAATGTTCTACAATAAAACATCACAGTATGCTTGATAATAAACATTAAAACCTAAGCCCAATCATTACGTGAAAAACAGAGGCTCTGCATATTGCTCAGTTGTAAAGTTCCTGCCTAGCACACACAAAAAGTTTAACCTCCAGCACCACATAAATGGGGCTTGGAGGGATAACCCTGTAATCTCAGCACTTGAAAGGTGAGGCAGAAGAATTAAAGGTTCAAGGTCACCCTCAGCTACACAGCAAGTTTAGTAGTCTGGGCTACATGAAGCCCCGGGTTGATAGACGTCTGCGCACAGCTTAGAACAGACCACACCAAATCAAAAGGTTCCAAGTGGGGTTTATTCAGGAGGTAGGGCAAAGATGGGGAGGAAGGAAAGAAGAGGAAGAAGACAGAAGACGAGAGAGAGGTCAGGGGGTTCTTTCAGCCTGTTTTATATGGCCAGTGATATAGCCTCTCCCAGGTAAGGTAGCCAGGTAGATTCTGGGAGTGTATGGTGGTTGCCTTAGCAACAATTGGGGGGTCGCTTAGATGTGATGTCACTGAGTTCGGAGCCTGATACCAACATGGGTTAAAAAAAAAAGAAAAGCATCCTAGTGGGGTATTTTAATCCTGAAGGCCACTGATTGAATTGAGAAGTTAAATTGCTTTAGATTTAATTGCCCTCCACTTGGCTATAATTATCTCTATCCAACATAACCTGTGCAGTTTACTAGGACTGCAGTGGCTAGCAGATTCTAAACAAATAGTCTGCCATGGTAATCCTCTAAAATAAAAACTATTTATAGATAGAATTCCTTTCTTCTAAATTTAACCATTTAAGGGAATTTCTAATTTGTTTTTCTCATCGAGATGAACAAGGACTACAACATAGTCTCCTAGTGACCAAGTCTAGATTAAGTGTGAGGCTGGATCGGGAAAGGCATGGGATTCCCAGCTACCATCCTAGGATTAGGGAAACTGAAGCAAGAGGGTCTCAAGATAGGAGGCCAGCCTGGGCTTGAGACCCTCTCTCAAGAAAACAAGGACAGGCCACACAAAACTACCTGACAGCACCACCCTCATATGGTTCTTGCGCTCTTGGCTTCCCAGTATGGCTGCTTATGTGCCAGGGGCACTTCAGAAAGGAGAAACCACACCCTAGAGTAAAACTGTGCTGACTGGAATTTGAGTACATTCTGAATGTTGCCTGATACCAGGGAGAGGGAGGAAAACACTGTGGCTTGTGCATGTCAAGACTGTTTCCCTCCTGGGAGAAAAGGAAGAAGGAATCGCTACAGTGGCATGCTGTGTACAAGGAGTTACCACCCCTCAGGGCTGTACCAGGCTGTGCACAATCTAAGAAAGGCTATGCAAGGGTTTTGTTTGTTTTTAGTCTTTTGAGCTGGTGTAGCTCTGGGTGGCCTCAAATTGCCTATGTAAATCCAGGCTGGCCTCAAGTCAGGATCCTTCCCATGCTGGGATCACAGGTGGGCAGCAGCAAAAGTGTAAATTCTAAAGCAGAGCAATAAAAGCTCTGTCAAAAAGAAAAAAAAAGGCGGTGTGGGCACAGAGAGGGGACATGTGGCAGGAGCTATTCTTTCACACTGGGCTGCACCTCCAGCTTCACACTAACAATCTGCCATTCTGGACATTTGCATCCTCCTGCCTGACCACACCCTCCCTCCTTAACCCAAACATACAAAAATCTGTGGAAAAGTCTCTTTCCTCATTTGTTCTTCTCCACAAGCTAATTAACAATGTTTATTTCAGACCAGGGACTGGCTTTTCCTGACTATTCTGCACAGCATTTTAATCAACAGAATGTAACTAAGAAGCTTAAGGAGCCATTCAACACTGAATCAGCAGCTCATACCATATGCCGAGGGTAAAAACACACTTCCCCAAAAAAGCTAAATGCAGAAAGACCAAGGATAGAAGATGTATTTAATACTCAAGAAGTCTCACAGGATGTGCTTGGTATGTGGAACATTGAGACTTTGAGGGGAACAAGCTATTCTTTAAATATACCTACCCTAGTCACTGGCCAGCTAAGCCAACTTAATATACCTAAACAAACACACACACACCACACTCACACACACAGGCACACACCTTTTCCCACTGTTTCATTATAACTTTTAAACCCCATCAACAAAATTTTTTTAGGAAAAATACAACCAATTACAAAATTGCATCTTAGATACATTGTGGGGGAGGGGGTGGCAGGTTTTTCTCTATATCCCTGGCTGTCCTGGAACTCACTTTGTAGATCTGCTTGCCTCTGCTTCCCAAGTGCTAGGATTAAAGGCGTGTGCCACCACTGCAATGCTTTAGCTAGTTTTTTTTTTTTTTTTTTTTTTTACTGTTAAAGTGTAAAACTATTTTACATTTCTAACAGATTTCATATTAACACGGGGTTGAGTTTGTAATCTGTTACTAACATACTCGTTATATTCTGGTAATACTGGATAATATTCCGACTGTGAACAAAACCAACCCCACAAAATTAGAGCTAAAAATCTATATGAACTGTCTTTTTAAATGACTTATTACTTTTTAATTATGTGTTTGTATGATATTTATGTGGGAGAATGCATATATCTAAGTGCAGTACTCTAGGAAGCCAGAGTCCAGAGTCCTAGGATCACTGGAACTGGAATTACAGGCTGTATTGACCCTCCACGCAGGTGTGAGGAACTGAACTTAGGTCCTCTGGAAATACAGCAAGTGCTCTTGACCACTGAGCCATCTCTCCAGCCCAACTCTGACAGACCTGAAACTAGGTTGCTTTAGCTTTCAAAAGGAAGGGCCTGCCTGGCCTGATGCATATGCAGTGTCAAGGGCAGCCTTGCTTATACAGTGTAGGCCTAAAATCAGCAATAGGCCTAAGTCAGCCTGCTAACACAAAGTCTTGGTCTCTGTGGAAAACAGATAGCTATAAGATATTGTAAACAGGCAGCTTTGGTGGAAATTTACCAGCCTGAATAAGAACTAATAGTCATAGACCTAGTTGATAGGTAGCCTTGGTGGAAAGTACCAACTTAGATAAGGACAAGTGAATCATAGGCAGAGTCATAGTGACCTGTCCCCTGAACCTTCACCCAGCCAGAAGACATCTGGAAGATATCTGTACTCCCCCTGAACACTCCTGTGTCATTCCCTTCCCCTTCCCCGAATCTTGCCTTTTTGTGTCTATAACTCCTGTGTGAAAAAGTAAAAATGACAATTTGATCAGACTATAGTCAAATTGTGGTTCTTTGTGTTCGCCTGTTTCCCCCATTCTCTTTCAGGTGATCTCCCCGGACCCTGTTTACTGCCCTGCTAGACGGGGCAATGCAGAAGGTACAACTCCAGTCCCCATGATCCTAATCATCTTTCAAAAGTGTCTTGGAACTAAACCCCACGCTTCCTTAGAGGATGGAAGTAGCCCTGCTTTTAGAGCTTCCAAGATGGCATGTTGTCTTGGACTCAGTCTCTTGTAGCCCTAACAACTAAATCCACCATAGCTGATTTCCATTTTCAACATGCTTCTGTACAGCAATCTAAAAACACCCTTTCACAGCCATCTAAGGGATGAAAATATTTCAGCTCACTTTAAAAATTGCTTTTGAATTATATAAAGATCCCTGCCTGAGCCAGGAGTGGTGGTAAATGCTTTTAATCCCAGCATTCAAGAGGCAAAGGCAGATGGATCTCTTGAGTTCAAGGCCAGTCAAGGTTACACAGTGAGTCTCAAGAAATAAATTAATAAATAAGCAAATAATCCCCCTGCAGCTGGTGGTGGTACAGAGGTGAAGGTTGAGGCAGGAGGATCTACAGTTCCGGACCAGCCTGTCCTGTCATACATCCTATCTCAAAATGCACACACATTTTATTCAAAGATGGCCTTCTTCAAAAGTCTTTGGCACTCCTAAAAAGTCCGCCCTAGTAGGATGACTCTCCTGGCTTAGTTATTTCTTTTTGAATTGCACCACCCTGCTGTGAGCACAGTCACTCCACTTAAAGTCCACACTGCTCTAGAGAGATAGTTCAATGCCTAAATTAATTTGCTACTCTTCCATAGGACTGGGGTTTGATTTCCAGCACCCACATAGTGACTCCTAGCTGTGTGTAACTCGAGTCCTAGGGATTCCTAGGTCCTTCTCTGGGACTCCACAGGAACCAGGTATGTGGTATACATATTCATGCAGATGAAACACTGCATTCATAAAACAAATAAAATTTAAATTTCGTGTAAGTGGGAGAAAAGCACTCGTTTTCTGTTTCTTTTGCTTCCTGTTTGAAGGTCTGTTGCTGTTACTTGGAGCTGTCTTTCAGCTATCATGGACATTCTAATGTGTCTCTGGGATAAGAGAATGTTTTTAGAATGGCAGAGCTTTACTAAGCTTATACCCACCAGCAATGCTCCCTCATATCCCGACCAACAGTGGGCACTGCCACTTGCAACTGGTCAGGTCTGGAGGAAGGTGGAGTAAGCAGTAGCCTGGCATGGGATTTTGTGTCTGGTAACTAAAAAATTGGGGCAGTCTGACTTTGTATCCCTGACTTCCCAGAACTCCCTATGTTCAGAGATCTGCTTACCTCTGGCCTTCAAGTGCTGAGGTAAAAGGTGTTTTTGTGTTTACAGCTGTCCACTCTTACAGTTCACATACAATGATCATCCGTTTCACAACTCATGGTTTTGGTGTGCTCACAGGTGTGTATGCCCAGCATTAAGCTTTCATCTCACAAACACACAACTCAAGAGCGGCCAGTCCCCAGCCCCAACCACAGCTTCTCTACTTCATCTCTGGCAGAGACTCGCCATACAGACTACCACATGTGGACTCCTGGGACTGGCGTCTTTCCTTCAGCACTCACCCTTCAAGACTCACCCAATCTCTCTCATGTTACTTGGTATCTTAACATGAATAGACTACATCATACATCCAGACCACACTTTAACACACTCTCATCCAGTTAGGATGCTGGGGCTACAATGAAACATGAAACCTTTGCTGTTTGTGTGACCATTTTGTTGTGTTTTTTTCTCTCTTAGATATACACCCAAATAGGAAGCACTGGCCTCTAATATATGCCCAGGATAGGAAGCACAGGATTTTACTGTTTGAGGGCTGAATGTTTAAATCCCACTGGTGTGCGAGTGCCCTCTCTGCTCCCTTGCCAGCACTCATCAGACTAACCATCCCCCTCATGGTGAGGTTGTTCCTGTGGCTCTCACTTCATTCCTCAGCTCTGGCCCTTCTCACAGGTTCATCACCCATTACCTATTTTCTTTGGAAAGATATTTATTCAGGTCTTTTGTTGCAGGGGCTCATTACATAGACCAGGCTAGCCTCCACGTACTAGGATCAAAGGTGTGTTGCCACCCCACTAAGTTTTTTAAATTATGTACTATGTATGTGTGCAGATATTCATGGCCTCTGTTTTGAGATTCTTTATTTGTACAAGGTCTATTGGTAAATATTAGAAGAGTAAATATATTCAAAAGTCATACTGCAAAGAAATACAAGGTACCTCAAATCTAGAAACTACATGATTTTATTTATAAAATTCAGGATAGCACTCAAAGTTGCCCATGCTCATTTAAACAGTACCCAGCTACAGAACAAAATGTTTTCAAGTATCATTAACTGCTTCAGTACACGGCTTGCTGTCCCAGGTTCCGGTGTTAAGCACAAAGTTAAGGGTGAGCTCATCCGTACCAGCTTCCCCTACTGTCCTCTCACGGGGCCTTTAACCGTGAAATGATTTCATTTACAAAACTGTTATTCTCTGCGACCACCTCAGCTTTCAGCTGCTTCAGCTTCAGTGAGATGCTCTCCTCCGACATGTCAGTAAAGGGCACTTGCTTGACCTTGGACAGGAACTCCAGAATAATTTTCTCACCTTGCTGAAAAACACATGTGTCCCAAAGTCATTACAATGTATTCATGTGTGCATGACCTATGTCTGTGGGTGCCCTTAGATGTTAGAGGGTTGGATCTCCTGGAACTGGATTTACAGATGGTCAAGGCCCACCCAATGTGGGCGGCTGGGAACCAAACCTGGGGCTTCTGTCCTGCTGGGTCATCTCTCCAGCATAAGCAATGAACTCTCTCTGTAATTTTCAACTAAACATGCTACTAAATGTTTAACAAATATTTTTTATCATAAATGAACAAGCAATTCAGAGAATCTCAAAGTCCTTGGTTGCTATGAACTTCTCCAGAGCAAGCTATTAATACGACATTTACACTGTAACTGCAGATGAGAAGGAATTAAGTCGCTCTTAAGTCACTCTGCTTGACCTTACATGGAATTTAATCTCAGAAAAAAAGAACTTTAACGTTTACAAGGGATATTTTGGGGCATAAACACTGAGATTCTCTTACATGCACATGGATGCACAACTGTTCCAAAGAACATGGTTATTACTTTTTGGGCAAATTTCTTAACTCACATTCTTCATCTACAAAATGGGGGTATTAATATTACCAACTGCAAACATTTGTTGCAAGGATTCAAAGAATTTAGAGCACGTCTGAAGCAAGTCAGTACTATGTAATTTATTACAGCATGTGAAGAATTAAATGGCCCATTTTCACACAAGAGAACCACCTGCCATTGTATCGGCAACCAGCAAGTACAAACGGGTAAGAAGGAAATATCCAACTAGTAAAAACAAATACTTCTCCATTTAAAATCACATGTAAGTAGTTGGCAAGATGACTCAGCCTGTAGAGGCAAGCCTGGCCACCTGAATTTGATCTGAGACCTACATGGTAGGTAGCAACAGAGAACTGACCCCTAAAAACTGCCCTCTGACTTCCGAGTGTGCTGTAAGGCAAGCAAACACAAACCAATGACACACAAACCTTCTCTTCCCTCCCACGCCCTCAGTCAGGCAAAGTCAAGCTCCAGCACTGCCAAGATAAAAATGTACTTTCTACAAAACAAAAGACCAAAAGCCTGTAGTAACGGCAGTGAGGACCCGTTGTCTCCTTCAGCTAACTTTTCAAAACATGTCTTGTTATAATAAAAGTACACAATTTCAGTTTTCATGGAAACCAGGAATCACATAACATAGCCCTGCCTGATCCCAGTCACCAGGATCTGTGGGTATAAAACTACTCCATACCCAGGACGGCAGCTTCCATACCTGAAGTTATGAGCAAGCTATGCTACTGTTTTCCTTTTTGTATCACAATCATCTATCCTTACAGGAAAAAAAAAGCCCACTGGGTAAAAGCTACAAATATGCAATTATCTGGCACCATGTATGTATGCCACTGTAAGGTGTGTCACCATGTATGTCACTGCAAGGTGTGTCACCATGTATGCCACTGTAAAGTGTGTCACCATGTATGCCACTGTAAGGTGTGTCACCGTGTATGTCACTGCAAGGTGTGTCACCATGCATGCCACTGTAAGGTCTGCCACCATGTATGTCACTGTAAAGTGTGTCACCGTGTATGCCACTGTAAAGTGTGTCACCGTGTATGTCACTGCAAGGTGTGTCACCATGTATGTCACTGTATGCTGGCAGAACCAGACAACAGTGAAGTTCTTTTGTCACTGAGCAAGCCTGTGGTTGTTAGAAGGAAACAAGTTAGACATATGCTGCAGCTTTGTATGAACATCTAAATCTGACCCCTTAACTACAGAGAAGGCCCAACAGAAGATCCAGCTCTAGTAATAAACACTCCCCACAATCCGCTCTCCTCAGAGCGTCGAAGACACATACTGCTCTTACTGCTCACACACATTCTAAACAGCATGGAACAGAAATCGAGTTTGCTGATGCTGTTACACTTATCAATTGACATCTACAGCTTCAAGAATTCAATCTAGATTAACACTTTACATTATTCATTCTTTACTCCTACTACCAAATCTAGAACTCTAAATGGTTTCCCAGGAGGGCAATGTGCTTGTGACAGAAGCTAGATCTGCAGATTCCTGCATGCCAGGACTATATTCCAGCTCCAACCTTCCTTCATAGAAAGGATGGTACAGAGAAGGGTGGTGGCTGAGAGGCAGGTTTGTAGTTCCCATGTGTAATCTCAGCATTCTGGAGGCAAAGGCAGGCAGATTTCTGCAAGATCAGGGTCATCTAGATCTAACCCTAACCCTAGGGTTAGAGTTGTAGATCAGCCAGAGCTATATGGTGAGGCCTTACCACCACCACCAACGACATTGTTGGATTTTTCCTTATGCTAAGAAATATGCGCCAGTAAGAATGACCAAAAAGTAAATACTGGAATCCTACGGGGAAACCGCAACTCATCTTGGTTATGAGACATGCAACAACCCAGAGACTCGGTACCTCAAGCCCCCCTGACCGACCTCTCTTTCCAGGCAGCGCCTCTTTGCAGCTGGCTCGGCTTCATCATATCCCAGTGATGCTCCAATATTCTGAAACTCCTCAAGCTCCAGAGCTTTCTGCTTGGCACACTCTACCACATGTCTAGGGAAATTAGCAAGCTCAGCCACATGAATCCCAAAACTCTGATCACAGACACCTGTGGGAACAGGGGTGGAGTGGGAGGAGGAAAGAAACTGAATTTATGTGACTGGAATATCTTGTTTATTGTCTCATTAAAAAATGAAAATTTATATTTCAAATGCGCTAGCTAAACAGTTCAGAGCACTTCAGATAAATCTTTTAACCAATCACCAACAATGTGACTGCACCCTCCTCGGTCTGCCTTACTGCAAACCAGCAGTGGTGGACGTACCCGACTTGAGTAACAAATGAGATTAGGGTACAGCTAATACACAAGTGCCGCTAACTGGTGCTGCTGCACCTCAGTTATGCACCAAATGTTTAAAGCATGGTAGTTCACTTCTTAACTCCACGAATTCTACCTAGAGTTGGACAGTGCTCAATTTGGAGCAAATGAAAGTAATCGACAGTCAGGTAGGTGCCAGCACACCCACGATGGGCGGTGAACTTACTCTATTTCTATCCACGCCACACTCATCTAGCCTGTATGTAGAAACCACTTCTGTACACACAACACAAAAATAACTTAAAAACAGAACCAGTTTCATGCTGAATGCCAGACCTACTACAAATATTGCCCTCTCTAACAAATATCAATAACGCAAACATAGTAGCTCAAAATAATTCTCAGCAAGGGAGTGGTGATGCACACCTTTAATCCCAGCACTTGGGAGGCAGAGGCAGGTGGATTTCTGAGTTTGAGGCCAGCCTGGTCTACAGAGTGAGTTCCAGGATAGCCAGGGCTGCCCGGAGAAACCCTGTCTCAAAAAAACAAAAGGGGAAAAAAAAAAAAAGCCCACTAAAGCAAAAGTAACAAAGAGGAAACCGTCAAGACTAACTATGTGGGTGATAATAAAGAACAAAACCATTTTTATGAGAAATCAAGATAGACATGTGAAAACCCCTATTCTGAAATAACCATCCATGATGCAGAAATCTCCCTATGGAGGTTAGCACCACTGATTCAGTAACATGAATGGACCCACAGTCACCAGCCTTTCTGAAAGGATGCCACATCTGCAGATAACTCCAGGCTCACCAGGTCTAAAGACCACAAAAAGCCAGAAAGATCGCTGGCTCAAGTTAAAACCGTAGAGCCCTTCTAGGACATGGGTTCAGTTCTCAGGACTCAGGCCAGGTGGGTCACAACTCTCTCTAACTCAAGCTTGAGGAGTGTCAACACCCTCTTCTAGACTGTCATGTACATCAACCTCCACACAAGGCATAATACACGAATTAAAAATAAAATAGATCCTTTAAAAAATGTCAATGTAATCCCCTCATATTTTAAAAACAAAAACAACCTACAGTTAGACAGCGCTAACAAATCAACCTCCCTCTCTCCCCCTTGATCATTTTGATAAAGATAATGTATATTGCTCATCTCTGGACTAGAGATAAATATGTTCTTAAAAACGATTAATCACAATGGAGAATAAAGAATACACCGATGCTACTTCAGAGCCCTAGTCCCATGCTGAGCTGAGAAGCCCACCTTTTCTCACTTGGTAAAGCATAGTTAGGGTCTCTTCAGTAGTTAGTGCTGTGACATGTAGATTATTAACAGTTGGTATCTGACTGGCCAAAGCAGTAAGTTCATGAAAATGAGTGGCAAACATGCAAAAGGCACCGATCTTCGTCGCAATGTAATCTGATATAGCCCATGCTAACCCAAATCCATCATAGGTAGAGGTTCCTCTTCCCAGCTCATCAATGATTATTAAGGAATCTTTGGTTGCAGACCTGAAATGCATAATCACAAGATAGGAAATGTAGTCCAAGGATCATGGCAGAGAAGACAGAGATAGTGGATATCTCCAGCATAGAGTTATTTGTCAGACACAAGGCAACAGCACACATAAATTCACATTAGTGAGTTTGGTAGCCTTTCATGTGTGAGCTCTCTCTCTCTCTCTGTCTCTCTCTCTCTCTCTCTCTCTCTCTCTCTCTCTCTCTCTCTCTCTTCTCTCTCTTCTCTCTCTTCTCTCTCTTCTCTCTCTTCTCTCTCTCTCTCATTCTCCCTCCCTTCCTCCCTTCCTCACCCCCTCCCTCCCTCTCTCTCTCTCTCTGGTTTTTTGAGATAGTGTACTGTCTGGTTTTGTGTGTCAACTTGACACAAGTTGGAGTTATCACAGAGAAAGGAGCCTCCCTTGAGGAAATGCCTCCATGAGATCCACCTGTAAGGCATTTTCTCAATTAGTGATCAAGGGTGGGAGGATTCAATGTGGGTGGTGCTATCCCTGGGCTGGTAGTCTTGGGTTCTATAAGAAAGCAAGCTGAGCAAGCCAGGGGAAGGAAGCCAGTAAGAAACATCCCTCCATGGCCTCTGCATCAGGTCCTGCTTCCTGACCTGCTTGAGTTCCAGTCCTGACTTCCTTTAGTGATGAACAGCAATGTGGAAGTGTAAGCTGAATAAACCCTTTCCTCCCCAACTTGCTTCTTTGGTCATGGTGTTTGTGCAGGAACAGAAAACCTGACTAACAGATAGGGTCTATCTTTGTGGTCCTAGCTATCCTTGAGTTCATTACACAGACCAGGCTGGCCTCAAACTCACAAATATCCACCTGCCTCTGCCTCCCAAGTGCTGAGATTAAAGGCAAGCAACCATCACATTCGGCTTTCAATCAGCCTTTTAAGATAATATAAAGTACATACAGTTCACAGGCAAACACACACTAAACTAAGAATGCCTGTGGCATATTATATTATTTCATACAAAATATGTGGAGACACAGTACCTGAGGATAGAAGCAGTCTCCAGCATTTCAGCCATGAATGTGGAGACCCCTTTCAGTTGACTGTCACCAGCCCCAACTCGAGCCAAAATGCAATCCACAATGGACACTTCTGCTGACTCACATGGCACAAAACACCCAATTTGGGCCATGAGTACAATCACCCCAGTCTGACGAATGTATGTTGATTTACCTCCCATATTGGGACCTACAAATGAATTATATGCAAAGTCACTGATTTCTTTTACTAACAATTAAGTTACTAATAGTCTAAAACTGCAACTGACAATTACTTAAGTCACAATGAAATGCAATTAAGACACCCACCCACAAGGCACACATGCATGAACAGTCACTGACAACAGTTCAGTCCCAAATGCAACTTTTTTTACCATTTCGTTAGACAAACCCACACAGAGCCCTCTAACAGGAGAGTAGGATCATAAAACACACAGCCAAGCTGGAGCTTCACTGTGGGCTACTATATACATATACTCCCTGGCTCACAGGTACCTACAGGCTAATTGAACGATGTCCAGTACACGACTGACTACTCAATAATAGTATTCATTAATAAATGGGCTAGTTAAAAAAAATAAAATAAAATAAATAAAATAAATAAATAAATAAATGGGCTAGTTATAAGGGAACCAGTCGGGGTAAACTCCTCAAATGACTTAAACTCCATGCTACACAAGCCTTCTTTTGGCAAATGTACAACTTACTTGTCTGTGTTGGGTTAAATAATTTCAGTGCCCACTTAGGGAAATAACAGAATGCAATCATAATTCCATAATGTAATTCTCTCCTATTTTCTAGTCTCTGGATCTAGTTACTGTCTCAGAACAGCTCAGCCTCCTCTTAAACTATGAACACATGCCTGTCTTACAAGGAGTGTTGACCTAGGCTTAAGCTTTTCCAGAAGACAATTCCTATGCATTCTTTCAAGGGTTCTGGTGAGTCAATGCATGAGTTTTATATCGATACAATATTATCTCCTAAACGTTAGCCACTCCAAAGCCTTCCTTCTAGTGAGGATCTGAAAGTATGACCAACCAGAGTAAAACATGCTTTAATGCCAGAAACAGAGACTTCCTTCATCAATTTAAAACATATTTCCATTCCATCATCATTTGGAAGAGGGAAAACATTTGTTGTTGTTGTTGTTTTACCAGTAATGATGTGGAACATCTGTTTATCTTTTTCAAAGTGCACGTCATTCGGAATAAACGCAACTTCATCTTGAACTTCAACACAAGCATGCCTGGAGGCTTTCAGTACAATCCTTCCTTTCCCCTTCTCCAAGATGACTGGTCGTACGTAAGGAACAGGTGCTGCATCTGACACGTGAGCGAAGGTGACGACGGCATCTAAGCGAGCTAGCACATCATTGAGTGTCTGCATTGGCTCCACATACCCTGTAAAACACGGCATGGTAAAAGACACACCTTAGCTCAGGGCCATTGCAAAAGTTAACAAGTTTGCTATAACAAAATCTGAAAAGCCCTGCAACTCAACATGGTATTCAATGTTTTTACTGTATCCTTCCATGCTTCATAAACAGAGACCGAGGTCTTTCCTTACAAAATCCCAATTAACTACCACAAAGTACTCTCTCCCCTAAACGTTGGGGAATATAGGAAATCAAGACAACACTGTTAAAACCACATAAGAGAGCTGTGCCGGCACATCCATATCTTTAATCTTAGCACTCAGGAGGCAGAGGCAGGAGGATCTCAGAGTTAAAGGCCAGCCTGGTCTACAAAGTAAGTTCCAGGACAGCCAAGGGGCCAACAGTATACAGAGAAACAACTTAAATAAAAAAAATCACCACAAGCAAAGCGCAAGCCCAGAGCCCAAGAACACTGGAAGTTTCACTGGCATGTACACATGCAGGACTTCAGCATGAGTTGATTCCTGGTGCCCACTTAACACATGCAGTGCTCCACTGTGGCACAGCATCAGAGCCAATGCTACCACACAATCCTACTGATTCTAAGGCTGGACAGCGTATGACAGCAACAAGGGTCAGTCTTAGAGCAGAGTCTCTGTGCTAATGGGGTACAGTGCTGCCCGTGTCTCCTCAATTTTGGATGCCCCAGAATTAAACTTTACGATTACATAAGACTTTATGTTTAAAAGGCTGGATTTTTGACTTTACAATTTTTTGTTTTTTTTTTTTTTTTTGTTTTTTGAGACAGGGTTTCCTGTATACCCTGGCTGTCCTGGGACTCACTCTGCACCACCCGTCGACCTATCATTTTTTTAAAGCATATTTTTTTTCAACTTTGAGACTAGCCTGCGATAAAATCTGAGCCCATGGAGAGGGACAAAAGGAGAAAAGAAGGAAAATCTAATTTTAAAAGAAGGTAACATAAAAATCAGGTTGGCCGGGCGGTGGTGGCGCACACCTTTAATCCCAGCACTTGGGAGGCAGAGGCAGGCAGATTTCTGAGTTCGAGAGTTCAAGGCCAACCTGGTCTACCGAGTGAGTTCCAGGACAGCCAGGGCTACACAGTGAAACCCTGTCTCGAAAACAAAACAAAACAAAAACAAAAACAAAAAAAAAATCAGGTTGATCCCAGATATAAAGTTCTTGATTTACAGGCTAGAACACAGAACTAGCCCAGTGGTGAACAGTTTTTGTTTTGTTTTTCTGAGGAAGATTTGTCATTGAAATAAACAGTATTTTATTAACAGAGCTCTTTAAAATGCAAATTAGATTCAAGAAGACAAATAAACTAAATTATTTTGCTTCAGTTACCTGGCAGCCCCAAGCAAAAATACAATCTTCACAAATCATCACGTTCATCCCCGCATCAATATATGCAGCATATTAAAATAAAACCTTAAGCTCTGTTTCTTCTGATTTAACAGAATTAAAGATGCATATAGCTTTTTAAAAGATTCATTACGCCTAAATAATTTAGCTCACAACCCTTAGAGAAAAACCATCTTCTGCCTCTCCTAGGACATGACGGTGGTGTCACAGCAGCCCATCCCAACCACACCGCTGGCCTTGGAGTCAGTCAGTGGCTGGCCTTTGACTTGGTTGTTTCGTCCCCGTGAGTCTCCCTTACTCCTAAGCAGAGCCTGTTCTTTTGATGTTTCTTGAAGGGAACATTTGTAAAGAGTCCACACATGAAAAAAAAAAATGCCCCAAATCCATGTTCATCCAATGCTTCCTTGTTTCACAGCAGGTTAATGTGTGGGGCAACAACTCTCCACAGTGATACTGTGGCTCTTCCGAACCACCTTGGCTCGTGCCATCTGTCCCAGTCACTACTGTAGCTCTCACCTAAGTTCATGTCTAAACCCTCAGCCTAACACACACTACCTACCCTGCACTAAGCATATATTCACCCATTCCATAGGCAAGTAACATATACAGCCAAGACATACTGTCCTTTAAATACAAAACACCTCCAGTGCTGTGCCAAGAATAGACTGAAAATCTATAAAACAGCACACAGAATTACCAACAGCTTGTCTTGTGTACTTTGCATTTGCTTTACAGTGATATTTATTTCCATACCCTTCAGTGTGAACCCAGATAATGATTTAAAACAAACACTGTATAGTGGGTCACACTTTCAATCTCAGCACTTGAAAGATAAAGCAAGAAGAGTCAGTGAGATGGCTGAGCTCGTAAATATGCCTACCTCCTGAGTACTTTAGTTCAACCCCAGGACTCACAGCAGGAGAAAGAGAGAACCAACTCCTGCAAGTTGTTCTCTGGCCTCCACAAGCACAAGAATGCACGCACACATGGATAAATAAATGTAATAATAAGAAAATTAAAACAGAAGAAAACAATCTTCACACATCCTGATGCTTTTCCATCAGGAAAAAACAGGACACAGTTCACCAGTTTATGCTGTATTAAGTTTACCTGAGGAAATATTGACAATTTCTTTAACAATGGCATCCTGGGCCTCCTCATACTCGCCTTTGTTCTTAGTATATTCTTCATTTAAAGAGGACAATTCACTGCAAATCAAAACATTTTTAAAAGTATCAAAATGCCTGCCAGAACTAATATGTATTACACAAAATTATATCCAGATTTGTCTTATGAAGCATCTGAACAATGAGAATTACATGTTAAAATAAAAAGTGCTTTAGAGAATTTAAAGTAGACTTAATACTGTTGACAGCAAAGAAAAGGGATGATCTTAGCTGGTGAGGAGCTCAGACGGCAAAGGCCACAGACTGACGACAAGTTCAGTCTCAAGGACACATATCTACACACACACACACACACACACACACACACACACACACACACACACTAAAATGTAGACATTTTTAAAGAGAAAAATTATCAAGAACAAAACATGGGACACCGGGAAGAGGACAGAACTAGCTGGCCTAGGGGACAATTTTGAACCCGGCCATGGGCCTAAAAGCAGCACAAAAAGATTACTATGGATTACACAAATGGAAAGAATTGAAGAAATGATGTGAACGTGTCATAAACAGAGACTCCTGCTGAGGAATTGAGCTACAGAAGACGCGAGCTGGTACCAGATCATACAGGCCACAGTCTAAGACTTTATTCTGAATAATGGATACACACTGAGCCTTTTAAGAAGAAAAATGAGGGTCTCAAGAGATAGCTCAGCAGTTAAGAGCACTGCCTGCTCTTCCAGGTCCTGAGTTCAATTCCCAGCAACCACATGGTGGCTCACAACCATCTGTAATGGGGTCTGATGCCCTCTTCTGGCATTCAGGTGTACATGCAGATACAGCACTCATTTCCATAAGATAAGTAAATCTTTAAAAAGAAGAAAAATGATATGATCAAAGTCAGAGACAACAACTTTTAGCACCATGTGGCCAGTCATCCAATCTCTTTTACCTAAATATACCATAGGTTCTTTATGTAACCTAAGAGGTATTTTATTGGAACAGGAATGGTACAATGTATTAGAAAAACAACAGAAGTCATATCAAGAGCTAGGTTTCAGTATAGAGCAGTATTACTAGCATGTAAGTAGGAACTGAGATTTATCAGAACTATGAAGGGGAGGAATAAATACATCTGTCCTATTTCTTTCAGAAAATGCTATAAGGAACCATTACACCATTTTCATAACTGGGGTGTCTAACACACCTAGAATAACATCAGCATACAACACTGCAAGTAAGTTAATACAGAGCTGGAGAAATGGCTCAGTGGCTAAGAGCTGCTCTAGAAGACCCAGGTTCACCCATATGATGTTCCACAACTGTCCATTAACTCCAGCTCCAGTGGGTCTGACATGCTCTTCTGGCTTTCAACAAGCATGCACAGAGCACACATACATACACGAAGACAAAAACACCAGTACACTCAAAAAAGTAAACAAAAAAAAAAATTAAGTCCCGTACATGTGTTTTCTGTACTGGGAATACTAAGGAATAATAGCAAGGCAGGCCATAGGTTCTAGAACAGTACAGAAAGAAGGCACTGCTCTTCCCATGGGACTTTTAGGAGTACCTGTCCTGGCTAACAGTGCTGAAATATCTACTAGCTTCTTGGAAGAAAGTAAAACTTGACTCTTAGTTGATGCTTTTTAACAATAAAATAAAGTAAAAACTCTTTGTCAAAGACATTACTTTTACCATGTACAACCAAAAGCCTAAGAGTAGAACAGGCTCTCAGACCTGTTGGTAAATTTAACACCATTCTTCTGGATATCTACTGTGCTGAAGTTCTTGTTGTTACGAAGGACTTTCTCTTCCTTGCAGGTTACACGAAAATAATATCCAAATTGTGCATTGGAGTCCAATTTAATCTGTTTGCCAGGGTCCAATCCTTCATGATTAGAAAGAAAAAACTTCAGTGTAAATGGTCAAAATCACATCTGATTATTCCAAGACAACATACCAGAAATTAGGATTAGCTCAATGGAAACGGTTCTCATTTCATTGGGAATAGGTATAATATACCTATGGATGGGAGAAGCTGCTTTTTATATGTGTAAACCCACCCAAGATGGTGGAGCACCGGTGGTGGGAGCACCGGGGTTGGTGGGGGACATGCTGTTTCAGATGTTGAAGGTATGAAAATGGATATGGAAAGACCTATGTTTAAGGAGTTTTACATAAGACTTCTTGATTTATTTTTTCTCACTTTATCTGTTTGTGTGTGAAGAACATGGAATTATATATCCTAGCTCAATGTAAAGCTCAGAGGACAAATTATGGGAGTCAGGTCTCTCTCTCCAGCAAGCGGATCCACATTTGGTAGTCGGGCTGTTTGGTGGTGTTTATCTGCTAAGCCACCACCACCCCAGGCCAGGCGTCTTTCTCTTTTTAAGCAAAGAATGTTTGAAAACTAGGGTATAATTAAAAGTGGGTAGCCAGGCGGTGGTGGCGCACGCCTTTAATCCCAGCACTTGGGAGGCAGAGGCAGGTGGATTTCTGAGTTCGAGAGTTCGAGGCTAGCCTGGTCTACAGAGTGAGTTCCAGGACAGCCAGGGCTACACAGAGAAACTCTGTCTCGAAGGAAAAAAAAAAAAGTGGGCAAATGCAATTTCTAAACAAAAATCTAACTTTGACAAGGAGACACAAGAAAAACTAGTATATATTCTTCTTAAGCACAGATTTCAGAGCAAACAAAGACTTGCTAGCTAAACTTTACATACCTAAGATCCATACAATTTTCTATTTTGGCCTCTGCTCACAATTTTACTCAAAGTAATTATTAGACCACATTAAAAAAAATACTACATACAAATTTGTTGGCTGAAAAGCAGCAACCAAATTTATTAACAAAAACTACAGATAGGCCACATTTGCAGAGAAAAGACAGTAGAGAACCATGCATAAATAAAACTAAGACTTTAGTAACAGAATCACAAAATGTTCAGAGAATCCAGCAGTTACATCTGCCAACAGCAATGTGATGTCTCTGAGCAAACCATGTGCCCTCTCAGGGTGAAAAGAGAAAGGACTCAGGGACACTACAGACTGAGCGACCCTGACCTCCTGCCCTCCACATCCATCTTACCGAGACCCCGGGCTGCACTTATTAAGGTGGACTGCATCTTCTTCTCCAGGGCATCCATGACTTCTCTTAGTTCACTCAGGTTAGGATCAAATGAAGGTTTTACAAGGAACTCGTGGTTTTCCACCTATAGGAACAAGGACTAGATAAATCAGTCAAACAAACAGGTGAAGACAGACCTAGGAAGCATGATGTTTCTTCTGCCTGTGTACATCTGGGTAATGCTGGCAGGAGTGACCATTCCCAACATATTCAGCCAACACTAGAAGAACCTTCTACTTATTAACAAATTTTAATAGGAGCTTAAGTTCTAGACACACAGGAATTACCAATAGTAAGCAGATCCAAAGTTCAGGATACAAGTGTCTCCAATGCTACCCTTATTTGCATTGTCCTTAAGTATATTCAAAACCATCACTACATTATGCTTTTCCCAAACCAATGACCTACCTTAAGAACCTCAATAGCTCCAATTCAGCACAGCACTCCACTCCCAATGCCTCCTCCAAAACACCGTTCTTAAAAATCTAGTTAGTGCAGGCAAAGTGGCTCATGGGTAAAAGAACTTATAACTGCCAAGTCTGGCGACCTGAGCTCCATCCCTGGAGCCCACATGGTACAGTGAAAATGACTCACTGGAGTTGTCCTGTCTCCACAGGTATGCCATGCATGGTACACTGCATCACTCTCCCACAAATAAACACTCATGTACACACACACACACAAACATAAACATTCAAAACCGGTGTGACTGCCAGGTGTGGTGGCATTTGTCCTTAATCCTAATACTTAGAAGACAGGCATAAGAATCTCTTTGTGAATTCAAAGCCAGCCTAGTCTACATAGAGAGCTCCAGACCAGCCAAGGTTACATAGGGACACAATAACTAAACATAAATGAATGAATGAATGAATGAATGACCTGTAATCTCACCATTTGAGAGGTAGAGGCAGGAAGAACAGGAGTTCTGGGTCACCCAGGACTATGTACTGAGTTGGAGCACAGTTCTGGTTACATAAGAGACCTTGTCTCAAACCCCCTAAAGCTTATCAACATTTTTTGTTTGGTTGTCCCCACCCCCCACCCCCAAGACAGGGTTTCTCTGTATAGCCCTGGCTGTCCTGGAACTCACTCTGTAGACCAGGCTGGCCTCGAACTCAGAAATCCGCTTGCCTCTGCCTCTCAAGTGCTGGGATTAAAGGCGTGTGCTACCACCCTGAAGGGCTGTTTGTTTTTGAGACAAGATTTTTCTGTGTAACCCTGGCTGTTCTAGAACTCACAGAGACCTACCTGCCTCTGCCTCTCCAAGTGCTGGAATTAAAGGTGTGCACACCAAGGCCCAGCTTAAAACGTCATAATTTTATGACACATTTTAGAGGGAGTGAATACTAAGATCAAACCCAGCCATGGCACTCTTAAACATCATCTTTGTGAACTGCTCCTAGGCTACTGCTTTGAAGACAGGGTCTCACGCTGTGTAGGTCTGGCTGCAGACTGGCACTGAACTTGGAGGTCTGCTTGCCTCTGCCACCAGAGTACTTGGGAGTAAAGGTGTGAGGCACCACACCTGTCTTTTTCTTATTATTTACCAGCTATATTATTAACCAGCAAGAAAGTGTAATGAAAAATGGATCTCATTTTTAAAAGCAAAGACATACATGGAATTTTCAAATCTTTATTCTGTAGAGACTTTTAAAAAGACAATTTATTTGAACATTAAATAGAATTGGTTTCAAGTTAAGGAGCAAACCATGGAAACAGAAACTTAAATGTTAATAGCTCTTCAAACCTAGTGATTGTTCTTTTTCTTTTTTTTAAGCAAATGACTAAAATTTAAACAAATAAAATTACAAAGGAACATTTTAAAAAGAAGTCTATCTGTACCAGGCATTAAAAGTTATTAAATAGACAATTATACATAAAAGCTTAATATGAGAGTGAGTCAATTTTCTAAAACAAGATGACAAAAACATATTCACTAAATAAAGCTGAGACAAATTGCTCCTAATTATCATCACTTAATCAGAACACATCTTCACATTCCTAAAGTGAACTACACAGGGAGAAAAAAATCAAACTACAGAAAGCTAGCAGAAAATGAATAAAATATTTAAAATAAAACATGTTTCAGCTATATAAAATATTAAAAACTAAAATTCTGAATAGATATTTTTAAAGATGAAAGGTATACTACAGCTTTACCAAAAATATAAAAACATAAAGGCTTTTTGTCAGGGCACTTCTTTGCATATAAGGAAAGTATTAAGGTCATTAAATGAGCAGGCATAAGCACCTAAAATAAACAATAGAGTAACAGAGAGGAAAGTGCTATAATAAAAGATATGAATATTTAAACAGCCCTAAGCTGCTTCCATGCAGGCAGTCATTCCACCAGCTCTCTTCCTGCTTCCTGACCCCACCTAAGAAGAAGAGACTGCAGACACAGGGAGGCTTCCTGAAACCTGTACTCAGCAGCCCACACCTGCTGAGAGTGAAGTTGGTAGATGTTTAGAAAGAACAGTAACCAGACGCATCTTTAATCCCAGTGTTCAGAAGACAGAAGCAGGCAGATCCCTGGGCTCATTGCCAGTCTGGTCTATAGAGAGAGTTCCAGGACAACCAGGGCTACACAGACAAACCCTGTTTTGAAACACACACACAAAAGGTAGGAGGCAGGGCAAAATGCAATGAGTCTTGGCTATGTTTACTCTGACATAGCTATTCTACTGGAAATTTACGGATATGATGAAATGGAAGCAAAATAAGCACACAAGCTAGAGAAAGCCTCCATACAGTTTTCTGACCCCTCCATATAGAAAAGTAATGGTGAGGCAAACCCTGAGATCTGGAAGGATATCCTTATCTACTTACTTAGGTGAGAAAATGAACTTCTGAAAGCTGCTAGAAGACTGAGATGGAACTGGCAGTCAACTGCTCTTGCAGAAGACCCAAGTTCCACGCTCACTGTACCTACATGGAGGTATCAGATGGGGCTCAGAACCACCGATAACTATAGTTCTAGAGGATGCAATGTCTCTTCTGACCTTCTCTGGCCCCTGCACCTGCATGCTGCACATATACACTGAGCCACACACTCAGAAATAAAATAAATATGTAGCAAATAAATGTTTAAAACAAAAACAGAAAAAGAGCAGTGGGGGAGTTAAGCAAAACAAGGGGACATGACCTGGCCTTTAACATAACTGAAATAAATGCTGCTAAAAGGGACACTCACATGAGTGTCCATCAGCAGTCTGCCACTCGCCCCACACAGGGCATCTGAACGTCAGTCAGTATTTTTCAACAGTATCACCTACCTCCGCACTAAAACGAGCCACTGGATCAGCAAAGGTGACAGACAGACAAGACAGATGAGCAAGGAGCTCACAGTGGAATTAAAAGACTGAGAAAGGTAAGGTTGGGCCTTAGCCAAGTCACTAAAGGGCTCATCAATACACCAGAGACGATCTGAAACCAAATGACCAACTCTGAAGAGAAGACAACCTTACAGAGGATACACATCCAAAGACAAAGGGATTACAACACAAATAAATATAAAAGACACTAAGGTTTTTAGGTTTTATGTATTTTCATGTTTTATGTATGTAAGTGATTTGCCTAGTAGTGTCTGTATACTGTGTGTGCTTTGCTGACCTTGGAGTTCATGGGATCCCCTGCGACTGGAGGTACAAGCAGATATAAGCTGCCATGCCTGTGGGTGCTGGACACCAAAGCTGGGTCCTTTACAAGAACATTACATGACCTGCTGAGTCAACTCTCTAGCCCAGGTATTTTTTTAGACAATTACGTTATAAAAGTTCTACTACCCCAGAAGTATTAGATGAAATATTATAAGCATGTTTTTCCAAACAAATGATCAGTTGGAGAAAATTCCATCTAACTGATGCCAAGTGAAGACTCTCCAAGACAAAACCAGGGAGATTATTTCAAAGTCCACTTCACACCAGACATGGTTCCACAGGCCTTTAATCCCAGCATTCTGGAGGCAAAGGCAGGTAAATCTCTAGGCAGGAGGCCAAAGTTGCCTATCTATACATATAGCCAGTTCCCAGGATGGCCAAAGTGAGACCTATTTTGTTGTTGTTGATTTTTTTTGTTTTTTTGTTTTTGTTTTTCAAGACAGGGTTTCTTTGTATAGCCCTGGCTGTCCTGGAACTCACTCTGTAGACCAGGCTGGCCTCAAACTCAGAAATCCTCCTGCCTCTGCCTCTGCCTCTGCCTCTGCCTCCCAAGTGCTGGGATTATAGGCATGTGCCACCACCGCAGGGCTTTTGTTGTTGTTTTTTAAAAATAAATCCTGACTAGTTTTATATCAATTTAATACAAGCTAGAGTCATCTAAAAGGAGGAAACTTCAATTGAGAAAATTCCCCCCACTAAAGGCAGTTTTAAAGCATTTTATTAATTAGTGATTGATGGGAAAGGGCCCAGTCCATTGTGAGTGGTGCCATCCCTAGGCTGGTGGTCCTGGGTTCTGTAAAAAAGCAGGCTAAGCAAGCCATGATTAGCAGGCTAGTAAGGCCCTCCATGGCCTCAGCATCAGCTCCTGCCTCCAGGTTCCTGCCCTGTTTGAGTTCCTGTCCTGACTTCCTTCACTGATATGAAAGTGTAAGCCAAATAAACCCATCCCTCCCCAAGTTGTTTTGGTCACAGTGCTTTTCACAGCAATGATAACTCTGACTGAGACTCAGCAATGAGAAGACCTTGCATCTATCAACCCCTGGAGAAGGAATGAAGGCAGAATACACTCTACCCGAACCATGGAGTTTGGTACAAGTGACTCCTATTTATGCTGGCAGACAGAAGAACACTAACCTTTGGCTTTTTATTGCCCTTGTTTCTACTGTGATCAAAGTGATTGGTTTTTGTTTTGTTTTTTGGTTTTTTTAGCAAAACATATAACTGAGGACAAAGACAACCTTTTCTAGCTTCTCTCAGATCCAGACATGGAGTTCTCTAAATCAATCGAGGCCAAGATAATGTGAACAAAAGTTAAGTGTACCACTTCCAAAATAAATGACATATTTCAACTGGCTGGAAAGAGGATTAGTCACCTACATCTGAAGATGAAAATACTCGACAATGGTAGAGCCTCATGCCTGCCACAGGAGCTGCTCGCCTGCCCTACTAGCCTGGTGCTGACACCCTAGCTGTGAGAACTAAAGCTCTAATCTCAGTAAAAACAACCAACAGAACACTTCCATTCTTACTTGTTTTTCTCCTTTAAGCCACCAGCATTCACTTATGCATCAAGTTTTGAGTTCATTCATCTCAATAGAGCTGGAAAGCCTCAGGCTGAGAAGAAATCCTGAGAGCTTCTCTGCATCTGGGAATGGTGCACACGCCTTTAATCCCAGCATTAAGCAGGCTGGCGACTCTGGGAGTTGGGGGCCAAGCTGGTCAAGGACAGGGAAGATGCATATGATTTACACAATCTTCCTCCTCTCTCTCAATAAATACAAAGACAGAGTAAAATAAACCTTTGTGTATATAGAAATAACATCCAGAACTAAAGCACCCTAATATCAATAAGACAGAACACAGTACACTATAATTTTATGGCAACCAAGGGAAAAAACTATAAACCTGGAACCAAGCACCTAAAGTATTCTCAAACAGCAGGAGTGTTTCCCCGACTAGGACAGTCTAATAAACGAATTTCAAATTTAAACTCAACAATTACTGTGTAGAATGGAAATAAACCCAAGGGCTTAAAAAGCACAGAGCTAACTGTTTAGCCAATAATGAAGCAATGTAATTTGGTATCAGGTGTCCTAAGGGTCTAGTAATTTTTTCAGTGTGAAGATAGAGACAGGCTTTTCACTTTGATGAGAAAAAAAAAAAAAAAAAAAAAAAAAGCTAGGCATGGAGGCACACTTGTATTCCCTGCACCTGAGAGGCAAAAGCAGGAAGATCTACAAATTCTAGTCAGTGAAATCCAGGCCAGGCAGAGCTACATAATAAGACCTTGACCCAAAAGCCAAACAAATGGAAAGAATAAACAAAAGAGACAACTTGCAAGCCAGTCAGTTTATCCAATCAAATGGGGAGAGAACAGGGAAGGGAACTCCTTCTCTCCCTCCTTCATTTTTGCAGTGCTGAGAAACAAGCCAATGGCTGTGCACACCAGTTAGGCAAGTGCGCTACCAGTACACTATATTTCCAATCCAAAACTTAACCCCAGTCAATACAACAGTGAGTAATTGCAGAGGCTAAGCACATACTCTAACCCTACACGGAGGGCTAAAGTGGGAGTGACAGTCAGCCAGAGCTACATGGTGAGACTCTCTCAGGGACATCATGAGCAAAGAAGAAGAATCACAAAACAATCTGATGGAATTTCAAAAATCTGGGAAACCACAAAATGTGTAACTGGCTAAAATTGCTACTGAAAGTGGCTGGGAAACCAGCTACAGTTCTAGCTCAGTGGTAAAATGCTTGCATAGTGCATTTATACAATATCCTGGATGCAATGTCCCACAATGTCAAACAAAAGCTCATGTTAACTTCAGAAATAAAATCTGTAAGTTTCCTAACTTAAACCCTAAAGACTCGCAAAAGCTGGGGAATTCTTTATTATATAAAAACTAAGCATCACCTTTTCTATTAGATAAATCAAATCCAAGGCAAAAAGTTATCACTAAAGAAGGCACACCTAAAAAACGGTGAAGCTCAACTTGTAAGAAACCCATATAAATATGACTTTCTTTACCCAACTCAGCAGGTAAATCAAAGAGTAAATTACTCTTTTCTAAAGCTGTGGGTGCACTCAGCTAGAGAGGCACCTGAAGGGAAATATAATCTCGTAACACATGATAAACTCCCTCAAACGCTGTGTCCATCACCCGACCGCACACAAATAAATGTCAATCAAAAAAAGGGGGACTGAAAACATGGCTCGGGCCGGGCAGTGGTGGTACACGCCTTTAATCCCAGCACTTGGGAGGCAGAGGCAGGGGGATTTCTGAGTTCGTGAGTTCGAGGCCAGCCTGGTCTACAGAGTGAGTTCCAGGACAGCCAGGACTATACAGAGAAACCCCATCTCAAAAAAACCAAAATAATAATAATTGAAAAAATAAAACCAAGTAGAGCCTGGTGAGATGCACCAGAAGCATCCAGGAAATGCTGGTGGCGTGTGATGCCTGCCACAGGATCAAATAAGACAAGTAGCCGAAACTCACCTAGAAACACCCTTCCTAGTGGCTAGCTTTCATAGTAACAGAAAGTGCTATGCAGGGCACTTTGAAAGAAAAGTCATCAACGAACTTCACTTTTAGTGGACACTGCATACTGCAATACTCGTCAACAAACAAGATTTGTTGCAACAAATCCTCTAGTGCAACAGCCGTGTCCTAGTTAGGATTACTATTGCTGAGATGAGACGCCATGGGGAAGAAAGGGTTCATGTGGGTTACACTTCCACACTGTAGCCAACCATAGATAGAAGTCAGGACAAGAACTAAAACAGGGCAGGAACCTGGAGGCAGGAGCTGATGCAGAGGCCATGGAGAATGCCTAGTTCTCCATGGCTTGCTCAGCTTGCTTTGTTATAGAGCCTGGGACCTCATCTCAGGGATGGCACCACCCATGATGGGATGGGCTCCTTCCCATCAACCACTGACTAAGAAAATGTTCTACAGGCTGACCTTATGGAGGCATTTTCTTAATCAAGGTTCCCTCATCTCAGATGCTTGTGTCAAGCTGACATAAAAACGACCACCAAGATCAGCATTAAGTTTTAGAGGATAACCAACTGCTTTCTGATTGGATTTGAGGCATAATCCACAGGATGGATTCCTGCCAGGTACTGTAAAGCTGGTCAGAAGACCCCAACTAGGGAGATGACTAAGCCGAGGTGGGGGAACACTACTGCTGCTGTCTTCCTAAATGGGCACATCAAACTGCCTATTCACCATTTGTGCTTACAGCCAGATCAGCGCTGCCCTCCACCTCGGCCAGAGAAGCTTCTCTCTGTAAGTGCTCAGTAGGTAACGTAGACACATAGGTCATCTAAGTGATGACAAGTGCTTACTGAGTGCTCAAGACTTAAATAGGACATTTACATGTGTGTGTGAGTGTGTATGTATAGGTGTATGTATATATCTCTCTCTTACGCACGCACGCACGCACGCACGCCCAGTAGAGGGTAACTCAGGTAACATCAGGGGAGAACGTGTGTTAAGTATGTAAGAGCCAAAGGATGGGGAGGAATGCTGGAAATGCTTTCTGATCACAGCAGGTATAGTTCGCTAAATCATAATGTCAAGCCAGTAAACATTCCAGCACGAATGCAGAGGGCTCAAGGGGCTCCTGGCTACATGAGGCACCACTGACAATTACAGGTACAGGGAAGAAGGAGGTATTCCTGAGCATGCAGGCAGGACTAACTAGACCTAGTGCATTACTGAAAAAACGAAAGGGAGTGGGGTGGGGGAATGGCTGAGTTCTGACTGGGCACTAGCTGCTCTTCCAGAGGATCTGGGTTCAATTCCCAGCACCCACATTACAGCTCACAACTGTCTGTAATTCCAGTTCTAGAGGACCTAACACCTTCACACACACATACATGCAGGCAAAACACTAAAGCACATGAAATAAAAATGAATTTAAAAAGAAAGAAAAGAAAAAAGGAAGGTATGACAATGAAGACCAAGGGTGTCTTAGTTAGGTTTCCATTGCTGTGGACAGACTCCATGACCGAGGCAACTCTTACTTATAATGGCAAACATTTAATTGGGGCTGGCTTACAGGTTCAGAGATTCAGTCCATTATCATCAGGGCAAGAACATGGCAGCATCCAGACATGGTGCTAGAGGAGCTGAGAGTTCTACATCTTCATCTGAAGGCTGCCAGGAAAGGACCAGGAGAGCACTGACTTCTTCCTCACTGGGCAGAGTTTGAGCACCAGGAGTCCTCAAAGCCCACCTACACAGTGACTCACGTCCTCCAACACAGTCACAACTCCTAACAGTGCCACTTCCCATGAGACAAGCATATTCAAACAACCACAGAGGGGAAGTGGAAAGATGTGCATTGAATATCTTCAAAATAAACTGTATATATGTATGAAATGGTCAAAAAACTTAAAAAATTATTATTAATTCACAGAAACACCAAGGAAACTGTTTAGTTTTGTAAAAATCAATGCCTTCTTGAATTTTGGCTTAGGATGGTTTTGATTTACATTTATTTCTAAAATAGGAAAAAGAAAAAAAAAAGGATTTATGGAAAGCAGCCACAGAAACGCTTACGTGGGGGGTAGGTGGGGGAAGGGCATAGGAAACAAGCCATTGTGTAAATGAGGTCCTTCATCACATGAACTCCTAGGCACAGCTGGAGCACAGCCAGGCTTTCAAAGACTAGACAAGAACAATTGAGAGTCCCTGGAGAAATTCTGAAAGCGGGTCTAAAAATGTAACCTGAATGCCTAAATTCATTACAAATATCTGTGATGCTGGTGATTTGAACTTGCCTTATAACTTGAGATTCAGTTAGAGGCGTGTCGAGGTCAGCTCCCAGGAGTGCAGCCTTTAATTAGGACTGTGATTACTCAAGAGTTCCACACTGTAAACTGTGAGCGCCCTCAGTTACAGTGACTGAGGAGTGACTGCTACTGGCCACAGCACTCCTCTCTGGCCCTAAAGTGCTCACACTTCAATGTCCCTCTTCCTGAAGGAAGCTGATATGTTACAGCTTAGATGGAAAAGTCTTGGCAGTAGGAAGCCACAGAAACCACTAAGTAACACTGCACACAGACCTCACACAAGAGGGAGGGAAAACCCAGGAGAGTGGCTGCTGCAGAGAAATGGGTAGAGCACAGGGTTTAGTAAATAAAGGCTTTCTTGGGTGGGGGTAGAGCTTTCCAGGGTGGTCTAGGATTGGTGACTATGTGGCCTGATTTGGGGGCAAGCTCAGGGATTGGTGGGATTTGTTTCCTACAGGGCAGATCCCCAGCAGAGGGACATGGACATGGCCTGGCCTCAAGAGGTCAGGACCCAGAGTAGTCTAGAAGGCTGGTGATGAAAGTCTCTAGAGATGGGCTTTCAAACCATTCCTTGCCACTCAAGTTAGTATGAACAGTCAGCAATTAATCCTCTAACCTTTCTAGCTCTACGATGGTAATCAGTAGCAGTTGAGCCAACATCCTGAGCCCTGCCATTTGCCATTAAGAGGTTTTCTCCACTGAAGAAATCAGGCAACCAGCAAAGACTGGAAAAAAGGCACTGCCAGATCTAAAAATCAATCCCCGACACACCCCCACACCCACACCCACACACACCCCCACACACACACTGTCTGCTGTGAAATTTATCCAAATTGGGTCCATCTCAGAACTTGTCTAGCACACCTGGTTCTTTGCTCTGTGCTCTGACCTCAGTATATTCTAGATAACCAATCTAAAAGGCCACTCTATAAACTTTAATACTCTCCATGACCTTGAAAATGTCTGTGTAGGGCAAGTGGACTGAACTCCCTTGTGTTCAAGGTTTTTGGGAACTTCTCTTCTGTAGCCAGTGTTTGACAGCCCAAGTCTTGTTAGCCAAGGTTACAGCACCCTAAACAGCCTTTTATCCAGGGACTGACCTGCCTGAGTCATTGGCTCCCCCACCTCCTTCCCTTATGCGTCTCTCCTCCCACTCCTCCCCTTCTAACTTACCACCTCCCTTTTACCAACCTTCTCCCATCCTCTTCCCTCCCCCCATGCCTACTCTGCCCTCTCCCCCTTCTATGACCCCGCAACCCACACCCTGGTCTTCCCCACCTAGATTCTCACAACACAGTCTGGCAGACCTCCGCTCTCCTCTGCCCACTCCAAGAGGTGGCAAGAGCTGTGGGGCTTGTTTCAATTCTTGTACCTTTCTCCCTACTAGACCTCTCCAAGACTGAAATGTGGTGAGGATCCTTCTCTCCCAACCTATCCACATATATTAAAGAGTTCCACTACCTTTGCCAGGCCTATGACCTCTGACCTGTATGTCACACAGGGTTCCACTCTCACGCCTGAGGAACACGGGTGGGTTTGGGCAGGTGCCAGGAGTATGCAAACTAGACCCACCTAGTGGACAATAGAGTCCCAGTGAGTGACAAGCCAGTGCCAGCTACGGAACCTAACTGGGATTACCAGCCAGGTCAAGATGGCCACCAGAGGAGGGACCTTATGGCCTGTTGCCTCCTTCAGGGAATGGAGTCAGAATCAACTAAAGTTCCATGAAATTACAGAGCAAGCTGATGAAAATCCTGCCATGATTCAATATACCCACCTGAACCCAGCCTCCCCAGCAGAAGCCACTATCCTCACTACCCATTTTATTTCTCAGTCCTTGTACAGAGAATATTTCTGTACCACATAGACGCATCACCTGTCAATTAAAAAGCCTATGGCTTAGGCAGGAAATGGGAAGTGGGACATCCGGAAGGCACAGAGAATTCTGGGATAGAGCCAGGCATGAGAAGATTCACTTGGGGAAGATGGAACAAGACACACACATAGCACCCGAGCACAGGTAACTAGCCATGTGGCAGAATGTAGTTTAAAATGATTGGGTTGTCTAAGCTATGATCTAGTCAGAGAAGAGCCTAACTCTATGCCTAAGGTATCTGTAAGAGCCTAACTCTATGCCTAAGGTATCTGTAAGTACATTTTCAGTCTGAGTCTTATTTCTGGAGCATGGGAACAAGAGATAGTAGAACCAGACCTAACAAGTCACAGCCACATAGTGGAAAAGACTAAAAAAGGCAGAAGAGGGTTCTCGAACCCCTTAACAGCGTGAGAGGAGGTGGCAAAGCTTCCTAACAGGCTTGGCTACAGCAGGCTACACTCTGCCAGGGGCCTGTTTTAAAATGTGACAACTGCCACAACCCTCAGGAGTCTGCTCACAGCCTGGCCACTAGAAGTCAGAATGCCCCACGTGGGCTCATCCTCTGTACCCAGCTCCAGTGGCCCAGCCCCAATAGCACAGGTACCGCAGACCCTTAAAGCTCCTTGGCCTGGTGGAGGACTGATGGCTCCCAGACTCAGCAACCTCCATTACCAAGCCAAGGGCAATGCTACAGACAGCAGCAGGTAAGACCACCTTGTTCCTGATGGACACGGGCTACTTTCTGGGTTTAACTTCACACTTGGGTCCCATGGTGCCATAGTCAACTTCTGTTCCAGGGGTAGATGAAACTCCCTCCTGTACTCCTAAAAACCTGTTCTTCCCTGTATTCTTGCAAAGAGATTTTTCCTCAAGCTTTTCTGGTCACGCCTATCTGCCTGGTTCCTTAGCTACTTTGGAGCAATCCTGGCCCCCATAACCTTGCCTGATTCTCATCTTCTTTCCCTAGTTGCCTCACAGATCTCTAACCCACTCCCCTGTCCCTACCCTACAGATCCAGACAACCCTCAAATGTGGGGTATCTCCACACCGGTAACTGCTACCCACCACCAGCCAGTCCTCCTCCTCCTCTTCTTTTCCATCCAGACCCCAGCTTCCCATCTCTGAAACCCACCACTGTGGTCTTGAGCCATTCATTACCCACCTCCTATCTCAGGGACTCCTACTGACTCGCCTCGAAACACTCCCATCCTCCCAGTGCACCAGCCTCCCAGTGTCTACCACACAGTACGTTAATAAGGCAGTAATTCCAACCCACCCATGGTTACCAACCCTTCCACCCTCCTCTCTAAACATTCCTCTATCTTCCTACTTTAGCATCGTGGACCTAAAGAATCCCTTCTTTACTGTCCCCCTGCATCCAGACTTTTTATTTTCTCTTTGTCTTCACTTGGGAGGACCATGATACACAGCTTTGAGGAAGCTCACAGGACAGTTCTCACTCAAGGCTTCCAGCACAGTACTCATTTTTCTGGTCAAGCTTTGGCTCAGGACCTTAATCCTAGCACACTTCTTCATTATGTAGATGACATTTTACTCTGCAGCCCTTCCCTGTCTCTGTCCCAACAAAGCAGGGCTTCACTCCTAAACTCTCTAGGTTCCCTGGGTTACCATGTCTCTCCATCTAAAGCTCAGCTGTCCTCTCCCACTGCTGTGTACTTAAGCATCCAACTCAGCCCAGGGTGTAAGATCCTCACCTCTGATGAGTCTGAGCCCTTTCAGGCAGACCACAGCAAAACAGATTCTTTCATTTTTCAGCCTGGTGGGGTTCTTCAGATACTGGATCCCCAATTTTGCTCTTACGGCTAAGCCACTACACCAGGCAGCCAAAAAGATGCCCACAGGGCCTCCCACCCAGCCAGCCACAGTCAGTTCTCAGATCTCTTTACTGGAGGATGCCTTCTTAGCCTCACCCTGCCCTCAAACGCCACCTGCCCCTATCACCTCTTTATAGATGAGAGGAGTGATCACAGGAGTGGCCATAGCTTTTGTCCAAACATGTAGATCCCTCCATCTGTGGATGTCAGCCATGTTTGAGAGCCTTAGCAACGGTGGCAGTACTCACCCAGGAGGCCCTCCAGCTCACCCTGTTCCAGCCCCTGGAATATGGATGGGGGTAGACTCCACCCATTGGCTCTCGGTCCTTGAGTCATTCCCTTCTTTCCCTCCCTGGGCCCTCATGGGTCCAAGCCTTTCATCTCCTGTGTCTAGAAAAACCTCAGATTACCTGCTCTAAACCCTGCACCCTCTGTAACCCTCCTCCCTGTCTCATCCCCCTAATATTCCCTCTCACTCCTGCTCAAAGGCTATGGAGACCCTATGCTCACCCTGGCCTGGTCTTCTAAACTATTCCTTGAGAGCCCCGACTTATCCTCTTTGTGGATGGGAGCTCTTGATAGACAGACTGGTAAACCTCCAGGCAGCTTATGCTGCGGTTACCGCCACTGAAACAGTTGAAGCAAACCGCCTCCCATGGGGACCTCTTCACAGTAGGCTGAGTGAACTTCCTTAACCAGGGCACTCCAAAGAGCCAAGAACCAACATCTCCACCAGATCTAAATTAAATATGCCTTATTCAAAGCCCACAGTCATTTTCCTTCACCTACAAAGTGTAAAAAACTTCCCTACCATAGTCTGCCCTTGACTTTCTCGGGTCTCATCCCAAGGCCTGGGAGCTCATTCCCAAATAAACTTGCTTATTTTCTTTTAATTCATCTCGAATTGGCTTATTTCTTTGGCGGAAATAACCTATTCATGGCAAATGGCAGGGCTCAGAATGTTGGTGCAACTGCTACTGATAATAGCCATTTGAAAGGCAAAGGGGAAACTGATTTTGATTAAATCAAAATCAGAGTTCAAGAAACCAGGCCTTCCAGACGGTTTCATTGGACCTAACAATTCTAAATAAAATCTATCCTATTCTAGACTCTACTTAAATGTTGTCTTACTTTTTCCAGAACATGTGCAAACACATGCACACAATCTAATACAACCAAAATAAATCAAGATCACATAGCACAAATTATCAACTCAAATAGATCTACAAGTACTAAGAACCCAAAGACTAACAATTTGACCAACCAAACTGTTACCTTGATGCCAATAATTTGAGTATATATTCCTTGCAGTCTTTTCATTGGAAATTTAGCTTAGATTTTTATTTTTAAGTTTAGAAAAAATTTAAGCAGGATATTGTGGTTCATCCCTGTAATCCCAGCACTTGAAATAGTAGGCCAGGAGAACTGCCTTGAGTCAGAGGCCAGCCTTGGTCAGAGAGACATAGTAAGATCCTGTCTCAAAACACTCAACGAGATGGAGAAATGGCCCAGAGGTTAAGAGCACTTGATGCTCTTCAGAGGATACAGGTTCGGTTCCCAGCACCACGTGGTGAATCTAGTTACAGATAATCAGACCTTTGCTAGCTTCTGTGGGCACCAGATACACACACAATATAGATATGCATGCAGGCAGAACACTTACATGCAGAAAATGAAAATGCATTAACAATTCCTTGCATTAACACTCAGGAAGCTGAGGCAGGTGGATATCATGTTCCAGGATAAACAAGAGGAAGAATTCCCGCACCCAGTCCACCTCGCTCAAAAGTTGCATTCTGTCAACTTTTATCTTCACTAAAAAGGACTGGGGCTGGATGGAGCAGTGATCACACACTCGCCCACCACACTCAAGGCCCTTGGTTCAATCCCCAGCTCAGCCTACCAAGTCCATTCTTCCTTGTCTGTCACTTAAGTTTACATCAATTGGCTACAAAGGTGTCATACAAAGTGCCAAAATTACAAACCCAAGACAAATTAGACATTTTTTAATATGATTTTTCTGTTTTGTTTCTGGTTACTTTCACATTTCCAAAAATACTTTCCTGTAGGAATTAAATGTAAATTGCATACCTGATCCATATCTAAAGTCGTTTCTATCATTTCTTGAAATTTTGAAAAGTCTGAACGAAGATCAGTAAGAGGAGTTACAAAAACTGCCAACAACAATGCCTGGTGTCTTCCTAAAACAAAGCAGAAACAGAAATAAAAACAACAGCTCGTAACAATTAAAATCATGAACCAGAAAGCACAAACTGTACAGGTCTCTAAACTCAATTCTACTTTTATGTTTTAACTCAAAAGTAATCTATAAACAGGGGACTACTGTGGTGGTACCACCCAATGCCCCTACTACTAGAACATTACCCTTCCTGGCTGTCTGTCATCTCCTTCAGAAGGATGTGGAAACATTAATTATGACTAAATGAGGTGAAGACAAAGTCACTGAAATAAGACCTCTAATTTACATCCTAATATCCATTAATAACTTGGTGCTCGAATCAGCAGAGGCTGAATCGGTCTTTAAAATGTAACTTGGCTGTTAAGAGCCACCCTAAGGAATTCTGTGAGGAGGGGAACAGGAACCAATAAAGTGCAAGGCAGGCAGAGTCAGGGCTGGTGTCAGCCCAGGCACACTACTCTGTGGCTCTGTCATCTGCAACATGGTGTCCTGAGCCCTGTCCTTGTCAGCATAATGGACTAACAATGACAGCTACCCAGAAGACAGGTGCGTACCTGAGATGGCACAGCACACAGGCAGTGTTCCACTCAACAGTCACTAACTACACACCACACCACTAGTTATTACTACTTAGGTGGGACACAAGGATTATTTTTTTTCCTCATTGCCAATAAATTCTTATAGGAATTCTACAGGTGCTCACTAGCACATTAAATTTTAATCTAAAGTAATTAATTCCAATTCTGATAGCTCTTGAAGAGAATGATGAAAAGCAACCATGATGTCACATTATATTATTAATCATAACCACCTCTAACATACTGAAGAAACAGTACGTACGTGGGAAACACTGAGACAGACTGGAAACACTTTGCCTACATAATGTCTGCTGTGTTACAGTGCCTGGCTCTTTATCTCTATTTGGCTTAGGAACTCCTGGTAGAAGGATAAATGGCAGCCAATCAAAACAGTGATGCTGGATCATACAAAACCCCACCCCCACCCATCTCCATTAACATTTTCAAAGGGGTATGGCAGTGTAACCCTGTAATCCCAGCACTTTGGAGAAATTACAGGTTTTGAGGACAGCCTAGACTATACTATGAGATCCTGTCTTTAAAAAATAAAATCACTTCCAAGAATGAACCTTAGCAACAACAACCACTTTGCTTTCCATTGTGTTAAAGGGCACAAAAATATTTGCTAACACTTAACAACAAGAAACACAAGTCCACGCACACACCTTTAATCCCAGCACTTGGGAGGCAGAGGCACGCGGATTTCTGAGTTCGAGGACAGCCTGGTCTACAGAGTGAGTTCCAGGACAGCCAGGACTACACAGAGAAACCCTATCTCGAGAAAAAAAAAAAAAAAAAAAGGAAAGAAAAAAAAAAGAAAAGAAACACAAGGCCTGAAACTCAATGCTAATTTGTAATCTTATTGAAATTGTACTCTGTTAAAAGCAAATACCCTGCAGCAGCTGAGTGTTGGCGCAAACCTTTAATCCCAACACTCAGGAGGCAGAGGCAGGTACATCACTGAGTTTGAAGTTAGCCTGGGCTACCGAGTAAGTTTCAGTGTACCCAGGACTACACAGAAAAAACTTGTCTCAAAAA
>NW_021604607.1:545743-563784 GCF_004785775.1 Grammomys surdaster | reverse complement strand
ATGAGCTAGAAAAACAATAGTTTATGGAAAACTTTGCTTGTTCTGCGATGTCGGAGGGAGGGAGGGAGGGAGGGAGGGAGGGATGAATCTCAGAAACTAAGGTTGTAGAGTTCAGACAACTTGTTTCTATTTACTACTTTGTCAGTTCAGTATTTTACGATTTTTATGGAAAAACCTAAGAATCTATGTTTTCCATAAACTATTGTTTTTCTAGCTCATGACTTACAAAAAGGATTTCTAAGAATTCTCATGATGGGGCTGTTGAACACAATTCAGAAATTAAGAGCACAGGCTACTCTGTAGCCAGAGGCCCTGAATTCAATGTCTAGCCACCCACATGGTGGTGGCTCAGTTATCTTTACCTATTCTCAGAGGGCACCAGGCACAACTGTGGTGACAAGTATACAGGAAAAAGTGCCCCCGACACACACTTTCCGTGGTATTACAAAAATACCTGTTACGTAAAGAAAACAAAACCAGATGTTGCAGATGTGAGGCTCTTGTCATCCTCGGTGTCCCCTACCCTCTCCCAACACAGGTCTCCCAGGACCTTCATTACCACCCTGTGGCTCCTTCCCTGGGTTAGAACCTCCACTGAACCTTAGTTGCCAATTTCCAACTGGATTTTTAAAAACTACATTCTCCATTAACTGCCACAGGCTGGAAAGCCCTGCACAAGCTAAGGCAAGGTCTGCAGACCCCTTGACATCAGGCAGATCATGAACACAGTTCATCAGTTCAGCTTCTCTCATTCCTAACACAGGTAATGAAGCTGCACAACATTAGACCGCTGTGTCGTTACCAATCAAAGTATCGACGACACTCTCAGATCATGTTATAGCTTTTAGAGTTAGCTTGAAGTTCCATTTTAAATTCATCATTTCAGGTTGGATGGATGGCTCAGTGGTTACAAGCATAAACTGTTCTTGCAGAGGACCCAGGTTCAATGTTCAGACCCACATAGGCAGCTCACAATTATCTGTAATGCCAGCTCCAGGGGTTTCAGACTTTGGCCTCCATGGGTACCTATATTCACATGTAGACAGACCCACATATCCATAATTAAAATTAAAAATAAAGATTCATTACTTTGAAATTGAAGGTAGGCCTGTCACTTCTTTCTTTAGAAACAAGGTCTCAACTATGTTGCATAAGCTGGTATAAATCCCTGGGCATAAGAAGTTCTTGCCTTGGCCTCCTGAGCAGCTGAGATACAGAACTAAACTACCACACCCAATTTTTCAGCATCTTTATCTCCTTTTTTAGATTTATTCATCTTTAATTTTTATATAAAATGCATCTTTGGTGCCCACAGAAGTCAGAAGAGGCCATCAGATACCCTAGAACTGGCGTTTGGAACGGTTGAGATGGCCACGGAAGTGCCCAGGGAATCAAACCTGGTCCTGTGCAAGAGCAACAAGTGCTCTGAAGCACCGAGCCGTCTCTGCAGTCCCTTAGTCTTTTTAAATGCATTAACTTAGGGGCTGCAGAGTTAATATTGTGTGCTGCTCCCACAGAGGACCAGAATTTAGTTCCAAGAACCCATACCAGACAGCAAACGACCACATTCACTGTAGTTCCAGGAAACCTGATGTCGTACTGCCCCTTCCGAAGTGAAGGAAAGAGAGGGGAACGGACAGACATGCACACGCACACACAATTTAAATGCATTAAGTAGAAGTCTATAGCTCTGTATCAATGGTTTGAATCTTGATAACTATACTTCAACACAATTATTTTCTTTTGTACTTGTTTTACTTCACGTTTAAAACCATTATTCTGAAAATAAGTTTTATTAGAAGCCAAAACAGCCTGTGTAGTACAAAAAACAAAAAACAAGAAAACAAAAACAAAACAAAACAAAAAAAACCCCAAAGGTACAAACACTAGATACAGGGCTGAAAAAATGGCTCAGAGGTTAGGAGGACTGAGTAGTCTTCCAGAGGGCCTGAGTTCTGTACCCAGCAACACATGTCAGCCCATAATCATGTATAAGTCCAATTGCAGAGTACTGGACACCCTCTGGACTCTGCAGGCTCAGGCAACTTGGTTTGGGTTTTAATTTTAAGGAGAGAGAGAACACACACTAGACAGGACTTGGCTCCAGCCGCAATTCTCTAGCCCCTGCCAGCCTTCAATGCATCACTGGCTGATGCAGTAGGCTCCCCAGCCTCTCACACCCTAAAAGCTGCCTGTGTTTCATCATTCAAATCTGATGTTGGAAAGTAATTTCTTTGAGTTTCCTTTCTTCTTGTCTGTTTTGGTTTTGAGGACAAGATCTCACTCTGGAGCCCAGGCTGCTCTGAATTTAATGCAATCCTCCTGCCTCAGTATATCAAGTTTGGGGATTATAGGTATCAGTTACTATATACAGCAACAGCAATTTCTCTTTCTTCAAATTTTAAAACTTTTTTAAGCGCATGGGTGCTTTGCCCACATGTATGTCTGTGCATCACTTACATGCTTGGTACTGAAGGAAACCAGAAGACAGTGTCAGGTCCCCTAGAACTAGATTTATGAATGGCTATGAACCATGTAGGTGCTGGGAATCAAACCCAGTCCTCTGGAAGAGCAGCTAGGGCTCTTTAAGTGCTGAGCCGTCTCTCGGCCCCAAACAGCAGTTCTTACGGAGGCCTTCTTGACTCCATCTGGTATTACCTAGGCTGAAGTTTTCTCGTTATACTTTTCACTGTGTATGTGAGATTCTTATTTATTTCCTTAGTATCTCTTCTACCCTTCCATTCTCATGGAATCTCCTCAAAACAAAGAACCTGTCGCTGCCATTTCGTCTTGTGGAGCAATGTAAGGCACGAGCAGACAGCACCACCATTTGTTAAGAGGTTGGTTTTCTAAAGGAAGACGGCAGAGGAAAGGAAGCAAGCAAGCACGGGCCATCAGCTCCAACACTTACGCTTACTAAATAAGGATCTTGGATTTCAAAGGTCACCCAAGGAATTTTGAACTTCTTAAATTAACTTAAGTATGAAGTGTCAGGGTTGGAGAGATAAACAAACTGAAGACATCCCACGCCCACAGATTCGCAGAATACTGTGAAAACGGCTACATTAAGCAATCTAAAGATTCAATACACTCTCTATCAAAATTCTACTTGGATGTGGCTGGAGAGTTGGCTCAGTGGTTAATAGCACTGGTTGCTCTTCCAGAGGGTCAGGGTCCAATTCCTAGCACCTACGAGGAGGCTGACAATGGCCTGTAACTCCAGTTTCAGGCTCAGACACTCATGCAAGCAAAACACTCATACACATAAAATAATAACTTTTCAAAGTAGTTATAATATCTAAATGGATAAGTTGGACATGAAGTAATCTATATGTGTGCATGAGTTACTATAATCTGTTGGAAATTTGTTCAAATGCAGAATATAGTTATGTTATATTGTATCCTGGCATTTTTGAGGTAGAAATAAAGACCAATTTTATCTTGTCAAATTCCTATTTCTGGATGTGAGGGTGATCTGGCTGGACAGGTATCACCCCTGCTCTACAACTCCACGGGATCAACTAAAGCTATGCAGTCACCCTCCCTAAGATAGGAAAAACACTTCTGTCAAGGATGTCTGTGCAGCTGTACTACCCAGCTAGAACCTCCAAAAGCAAGCAAGTACCTATTTCTTACAGAGAAAACTTTAATCAATGTCCATGCTCTTTCCATGTTGTTGCTGCCCCTGCTGTCTGTGAATACACCTTACTCTCAGTGGTTTTCTGGACTAAAAGAAAGCCTAGAACGAATCAAAACAGAAAACATCACAGGATGAGAAATTATCTGTAATTTCTCGAAATAATGTATGCTAACGTACTTTTTAAAGCATGGTTTTGCTCTCAAAAATATTGTAATTGCTTTCTTTATTTGTAAATTAATCTGTTTTGGCTTTCTTGGGAAATTCAACACACTAAAGAACTGTCCTGAACTCTTTAAAAATAATGGGTGGACCCACAGAAGAAAACCAGGAACACAAAATACAAAACAAGGCGTCGGCTTAAAGTCTATAAGCTCGGGCTACACATGTTGCTACATCTTTCAACAAACAGGTAACTTAGCAACTGTCAGCTCAGTCAGGTCAGGGACGGAAGCAGATGGGTGAGCAGAAGCTTTTAGAAATGGGAGAGAGGACTTGTTTGACAGATACATTCATAGATAGATAGATAGATAGATAGACAGACAGACAGATAGTTAGTTAGTTTTGCTTTTTGAGAAAGTTTCTCTATGCAGTACTTGCTGTCTTAGAACTTTGTATGGAAACCAGGCTGGCCTCAAACTCAGAGATCTGCCTCCACATGATCAGATCTGGGGGTGATGGAATAGAGCAAATATGAACATTTAAATGTGCTAAGTCACAGAAAGAGGAGAGGTGATTTCAAAACAAAAATCAGACAAGCTGGACACACTAGTATACTGCTTTAATCTCAGCACTTAAGAGGGAGAGCCAAACAGATATTTGTGAGCTTGAGACCAGCCTTATTTATATAGAATTCCAAGTCACCCAGGGCTTCATAACACACTGCCTCAATCAAACAATCAGTGAATAAATAAGAAAATACTAAAATAAGTAATTAAATTTGTACTGGGTGACTTGTCAGGAAACAAAAAGATAACTGCTTACTGTACAAGGTGAAAGATACATGAAAGCAGAAAAGTCCAAAACAGCTGCTATGGGTGAAGCTTTACTGCTTAGAGCCTACATAGTCATAGCACATCCCTAACTACTATGAAACCAGACAAAATGATATGAAAAGGAAACACAAAGCAGACACTACTCGTTTGTATGATGGGAAATTGGGACACGAGGAGCAGAAATGCGTAGTCACAGAGTATGAGGAGTCAGGTTTTTATTCTGTCTCCTTTGTCTATGAGCTACGGTCTATGTATGAAGATGTGAGGACACCCGCAGCAGTCAGCCTCTTACACCGTACGGGTTGAGGACCACTGAGTCCGCATGCCTGGTGATGAGCCTGCAGCACCAAGCCATCTCACCAATTCAGAGGAGGAATAGTTCTACAAAGGTATTTTGAAAAAAATGAGACACTTAAGTATCATCTTTCCCATGTGTTGATGTGTAGTGTGTGTCCATAAGCTCAGTCAGGTGTGTGTGGACGCACATCCAAGTAAAGGCTGTGGTCAGGAAGCTTCACAGACTACTCTTCCCACAGCAATCTCTTAAGGGAAGACCTCTCTGTCTTTTTTGAAAAGATGTATTTATTTTATGTATGTTAGTACACTGTTGCTGTCTTCAGACACACCAGAAGAGGGAATTGAACTCAGGATCTCTGGAAGAGCAGTCAGTGCTCTAAAAACCGCTGAGACATCTCTCTACCACCCCAAGGTCTCTTAATTGAACCTAGAGCTCACTGATATGATGAGTCTTGCTAGCCAGGTTGGTGCTCTAAGGATCCCCTGTCTCGACCTGGAACTATGAACACCCCTACCTGACATTTGCATGGGTTCGGGAGATCCCAACTTCAGTTCCCAGGCCTGTGTCCCAACTGCTTAAACTCCCTAGCCCTCAGTTATCTTTTATAAAATGGTGCCTTGGGCCAACAAAACGGCTCAGTGGGTAAAGAGCTTGCTGCCAAGCACGACTATCTGATTTTGATTCCTGTGACCCACACGATGGAAGGAGAGAACCAGCTCCCAAAAGCTATCCTTCTCATGCCCATAGATAACATAAAATAAATTATTGTCACAATAAAATTTAATTTGTATTCTGTCATCATGAAGCTGAACTTAAATTTGTCGAGAAAAAGAACCAAATTCTCCCACAATACTGAAAGATCTATTCTGAGATCCGGGACTCAATCCCTGTCAGCCACATAAGCACTCTACTGCCAAGCCCCTAAGGGGTATGCTTAGTAGCTCTAAGAGTTGTTGATGTTTGGTTCAAACTTGAAATGCTTTACATGTTAGATGTTTAATAACTACACAAACTAAAACTGGTGTTGTAGGAACTTACATGCAGTCTAAGGAAGCTACAGTGGGAGACTGGAAAGATGACGATTCAACGGCTAGAGTGCTTGTTCAGGACAAATGGGAGCAAGGTCCAAATCCGAAGCACTCAGATAAAGTGTAAGACATGGCTGTGTCTACCTATAACCTCACACCAAGGGGAAGCAGCAGACCCCAAGAGTGCACGTCACTGGCCATCAGCCCAACTAGGAAAGCAAGTGTCTGACTAGGTGAGAAACTGAAGTGTTGCTCGGGCACACGTATGCACAGGCTCACATGCTCCATCTATACACACGAAGCACACTCAGCCCCACAGTGCCCACACAGACAGCTTTGATTTCACTCCCATATATTCTATTAGATAACTATATGGACTTTGTATGTTAGCACCTTTTTATTGAGACATGATGTTCAGTCTAGGCTGACCTTGAACCGCTGAAGGGCTCTAGCAGGCCCAAGCAAACATGGCAAATATGGAGCTGGCATTCCCCTTGGTAAATGGTTAGATTACATTCCTAAAGCTAGCCACCAAGGTCTGTTCCCTTATTAGACCACTTTCTATGCCTGACTCAGTAAAGACCTATTAGAAAATGTAACTGTCATCACATAGGCACTAGACCTAACTTCTGTAAGAACGGCATATTTGCTAGGTGTGTTAAGAGTAAAGTAAACAGGGATGAGGGAAAAATAAAAAAGTTGGAGTTAAGTAAAACAAAGCTGCTGGTCGATACCTTGGTATTTCTCCAGAGCCTGTATTACGTTGGGGAGCTGGTTCACACCCTGATACAGTCGATAACAATCTTGTAAATTTGCTGCTTGTCTCTGAAATTTCTTGGCAAGCCGGTTAAGATCTGGAAATCGTCGAAGTAAATCCTCCTGTAAACTCTGCCTCAATTCTGAATCTTCGACAAAAGATTCTACTAAATTTAATCTGAAAAAAAAAAAAAAAGTAAAATTAGAGTAAGTGATAAAATGGCTCAATAGGTAGGCACCTGCCACCAAGCTTGACAACCTGAGTTCAATCCCCAGAAGGTCCACATGGTAGGAGGAAACTGACTCCCCAAGTTGTCCTCTGACTTCCACATGAGTGTGGCAACACTCCACCACACACAAGTCACTATCCTGACTGCCTCAATCTGTTCAGGGCTGGAATTTCATTACATGAGGCCATCACCATGGTTAGCTAAAAAAAAGAAAAAAAAATTAACTTTAAAAAGTAAAGTGCAGGACTGGAGAGATGGCTCAGCAGTTAAGAGTACTGACTGCTCTTCCAGAGGCCCTGAGTTCAATTCCCAGCAACCACATGGTGGTTTACATCCATCTGTGATGAGATCGGATGCCCTTGGTGTGTCTAAAAACAACTACAGTGTACTCATATACATAAAATAAATAAATCTGAAGAAGAAGAGGAAGAGGAAGAGAAGGAAGAAGAGGAAGGAGCAGCAGCAGCAAAGTCAGGCAATGGAGGCACATCCCTTTAATCCCTGTGCTCAGGAGGCAGAGGCAGATGAATCTCTGAGCTCAAGGCCAGCCTGGTCTACAGAGTGACTTCCAGGATAGCCAGGGCTACACAGAGAAACCGCCTCAGGAGAGAGAAAGAGAAGGGGAAAGATGGGGGAGAAGAGGAAGGGGAGACAGAGGGAAAGAGAGAAAGAGGGAGAGAAAGAAAGAGAAAGAAAGAGAGAGAGAAAGAACACAAGAGAGACACAGACACAGACCAATCTATAAAACTCTGGCACAGGAGACAGACAAGTACAGTAAGTCATGCTTGTAAGGTAGCACCTGGGAGATGAAGGCAGGGAGAACAGGAAGTCATTAAGGCTATCTATGCCTAACAAAATGGGTCTGAGGCCAACCTGGGCTATGTAACACCTTGACTCAAAAGCAAAAGAAGTAAAAAACACTAGCACAAAGCAAATCACAATGCTCCTTCAGTCTGGCACAGATATCCTGAAAAGCCTAACAAATTGCTAGTTTCACAAGTCTATTCAGTAAACCACTTCAGAAGTAATTACAGTGTCAGTTTACATCTCTAGATAACAGACGTTATAAAAAAAAAAAAAAGACTTTTGTCTCCTTAACAATGCCACTTTAACATCACAATTTTAGAAATATCAAAGCTTCTAGTGGCATTAACAGAGTATATCAGTCATATTAAATTCAACTTCTCAGCTGCACAAAATTTGATACAGAATTAAATCACAATTTAACTGGAATGCAAGATAAAAATATCTTAAAAATTTAAGACCCAGTTAATCCCTAAAATTCCAAAGGGTTCTTTAGAAATTAATCATAAAATATCTGGTATTTTTAAAAATGATTACATTTACTTCTCTGTGTATCTGGGTTTATAGATGTGCCACAGCACACAAAGAAGTCACCAGACAAAGTTCACGAGTCTTCTCCCTCTACCATGTGGGTCCCTCAGCTAACTAGGTCATCAGGCTCGGAAGTAACCATCTTTAACCACTCAGCCTTTCACCAATCCAACATCTGGTTTTTAAAACCAATATTCTTGGGAGCTGGAGAGATGATTCAGCGGTCAAAAGCACTGGCTGCTTTCCCAAAGAAACCAGTTTGGATTCCCAGTACCCAGATACCAGGTCACAGTTCCTTATAACTAGTTTCAGGATACCAAACACCTTCTTCAGATGTTCTCAGACTCCTGTACATACATGATGTACACACATACACTCAGATATAACCTGGATCAGCAGGTCATTCTTTAGTGACAGGACCCTGCAGGGGAACATAAGGGGTAAGAACATAAAAGATATGCAGGTCTTGTGTAAACTAATGGTTCATATCAAACCAGTTTAATAAAAGTACAGCATCAGGCTGGAGAGATGGCTCAGTAGCTAAGAGCACTGACTGCTTCCAGAGATCCTGAATTCAATTCCCAAGAACCACATGGTGGCTCACAACCATCTGTAATGGGATCTGATGCCCTCTTCTGATGCATCTGAAAAGAGCAGCAGAGTATCCATATACGTAAAATAAATAAGTCTTAAAAAAAAAAAAAAGTACAGTATCATCAGACAGCAGAGCACCCCTTTAATCCCAGAACTCAGGAGGCAGAGGTAGCATCTCTGAGTCTGAGGCCAGCATGACCTACTGAGTGAGTTCAGTACAGCATCTCCTAAGGGGAGAATGTGACAGGACCAGGAGACTGTCATGCAAGGGACTGACATCATCAGGAAGCCGATCAAGCAATGCTGCACAAAGGGAACACAGGATATCTCAAGTGCATACAGAGGCCATGAGACTGAAAATGATGGCCCTTTAGAGGGGACCCAGTGGGTTCTCAGGATCCAAAGCAGAAGCTTCCTCAATGGCTATAGGTCATTACTGATCTTGCCAACATGTTCCTGGTTTTAGATGAAGAACTAGGTCCCTTCTCCCTAACATCTGGGCTTCAGGGAAAGCCCTAAAATCAGTCTTGCTCCCAACATAGACACATATAAACAGATAAATGTTATTAAATACAAACAGACACACAAATAAACAAAGGATAAGCTTGGTGTACACCTTTAATCCAAGCACTCAGAGATAGAGGCAGGTGGATAGTGGCAGCCTGGTCTACAGAGAGTTCCAGGACAGCCAGATCTCCATAACAAAGAAACCCTGTCTAAAAACACCAAAAGAAAGAAAAGACACAAAACAAAGGTGGGTATGATGGCATCCACCTTTGATCCCAGCTCTCTGGAGGCAGAGCAACGAAGATCTCTAAGGAGTTTGAGGCCAGCCTGGTCTTATATATCAAGTTCCACTCCAGCGAAGGCTACATAGTGAGAACCTGTCTCAAAAATCAACAAACAATAGTCTATCATTTCTTTAAAACCAGTAAAGGATGAAAGGTTGAATCAGCAATTAAAAGCACTTGGCTACTCTTGCAGAAGAACCAGGTAAGGTTCCTACCACCTACGTGGCAGCTCAAAAACATTTCTAACAGCAGACCAGAGATCTGATATATACTTCTGACCTCCACAGACATCAGACACATCTATAGTATACATACATACACACAGGAAAACATTCATGCACACGTTTTATCTTTAATTTTAAGTTGCTGGCCAGTAAGAAAGCTCCTCAGGTAAACGCCCTAGGCCCTGAACGCCAACCCCAGAACCCACAGTGAAAGACAAGAACTGAAGCTGCAACCCATGCTCCCCCAGCAAGTAATAAATAAAAATAACTTTTAAAAAGCAAAGAAATTAAACTGGGCTAGGGACAGAGCACATATCCTGAATGAGCTTCCAACACAACCTCCAAGCACCACATAAACTGGGAGTGGCGGCCCAGCACCTGGGAGTTGAAGGCAAAAGGATCAAAAGTTCAAAGTTAGGCAAGAGAGAGAGGCTCAGAGGATAAAGGCCCTTGCTGAGAAACCTGTGTATCTTATGAGTTTGAATCTGGAGCCTACATGAAGCTAGAAGAATGGATGTCACGAATTTATGGTAAACATCGTATATCCTCACGCTTCTGCCTGTCTGTCTACTGCTCATGCTTCTGCCTGCCTACCTGTCTGTCTGTCTCTGTCTGTCTGTCTCTACACGCACACACACACAAACACCATACACATAATGTTTTTTTCTTATCCTCAACTAAATATTGAGTTCAGGGTCAATCAGGACTCCAAAACAAAACAAAAATAAAAAGAGTATGAAAATGTATATCAGAATAAATGGCATTCCTTACCATACAGAGTAAGAACAAGCTGCTCCAAGGCAGGAAAAGCACACAGTAAACAAACACTGTACCTCTCTTCTATCCTGTTCCTGTCCATGAGTGGCTGTTTGATCCACTGGTTAACCAATCTTTGTCCTTGAGCAGTTCTGCATTTATTCAATAATCCAGCCAGAGACTGAGAGCCAGAGGTGTCTTCAACAGAACCCTAGAACACATAGATGATAGATAGATAGATAGATAGATAGATAGATAGATAGATAGAAAGATAGAAAGATAGATAAAATAAAAATACTCATCAGCAAAGACTAATATGCCATGAAACACAATTTTGGCAAAAAGAACGAAAATTATTCTCCAAATATAAACTGAGAACTGTTCACAAAAATGTTTCTAAGCCAAGGACCCAATTTTAACCTGTTAATCTGTATTTACTTTGCCCTCAACTAACCTGCTTTGCCGTCAACTAACCTGCTTCATAATTATCACTGGTTTTCTCATCCTGACTGAAGTTTCCCTCCCCTCTCTCCTCCCAGTGTCTGTTCCCAGTTACTGCCACTTTTAACCAAACTTAAAATAGAACTTTAAAGCACTGCTATGAACACACAAAATTATTCAAAAAAACTAGGACAGGTCGACATATATTACTTGAGGCTAGAAAAATAAAATACAATAGTTAAAAACAACTTACTAATTCTAATAACAATAATGTTATAAAATATAGATCCCCTTAAATAAGACATTACTTGCAAAAGAAATTTTTTTTTAATTATTCAATATTTTTAACCCATGTTATCTTTTTTACCTGGAAAAGGTTGAGGGCTCTAACTGCTGCCATGTCCAACTTCATGTACTGGCTGAAGTCAAAAGTAGTCAGTTCAAACTGTCCAAAATTTGAATCATCTGATAAGAGTTCTAAGAACTTGATTACTGCAGACAATGATGAAACTGCAACCTAAACACAAAAACGTAGATATCAAATTCTTCCATCATCAGACTGGATACTGGAAATGCAGACAAGACACCAGTCAAAGGAGATGAGGTGGGCATGGAGTCTTGTGTCTGGAACTGTGTGCGTGAGTAAAAGACCAACACAGGCAAATCAAGAACTCGGATAGCCTGGAACGCACAGCAAGTCTACACAAATGTACGATACAAAGTGCAACCTGTCTCTCATGCTGGTTAGACAACTCAGTAGCTAAAGCACCTGCTCCTCAAGCCTCGTGATCTGAGTCTGATCCCTAGACCCACAGCATGCAAAAAGATCTCCCCAAAGTGTTCTGACCTCACGTACATGCTGGTGCACCCTCATGACCATATACATGATAATATATACATATATGTGTGTAATCAAAGTGAAACCCACCACACATGGTGACACAAGCCTTTATTTACAGCAATTGAGAGGCAAAGGCTGGGCTGGAGAGATGGCTTAGTGGTAAAGAGCGCTGAGTGCTCTTTCAGAGGTCCTGTGTTCAATTCCCAGCAACCACATGGTGACTCACAACCATCTGTAATGGGATTTGACGCCCTCTTCTGGTGTGTCTGAAGACAGCTACAGTGTACTCATATACATAAAATAAGTAATTCCACACATGTGGAAATAGATATTTTAAAAAAGAGGGGGGGGGGAGGGCAAAGGCACGGGGATCTGTGAGTTCAAAGCCAGTCTAGACTACAGTGTGAGTTCCAGGCCAGATAGGAATACACAGCCATACTCTGTCTCAAAAAGGTGGAAAAAACCCAGTTGCTTTGCAGTGGGAGACCCAGAGGAAAGATGGTTTACATCTCAAATAGACAAGTGTTGGAGAGCTGGAACCTGTCCCCATGGACACTGCCTTTTGTTTTTTTGAGACACGGTTTTTGTCTGTGTAACCCTGGCTGTCCTGGAACTCACTTATGTAGACAAGGCTGGCCTTGAACTTAAAGATCTGCCTGCCTCTGCCTCCCAAGTGTTGGAATTTAAGGTGTGAGACATCACCAACCAGCAAAGATTGTGTTTTATAAGAGATTTCTCCTAGGAAATAGCAGAATTTGTGGTTGTTTTTCCTTTTCTTTTCAAAATTCTGCTTCAGCAATATGTAAAAAAAAAAAAGAAGAAGAGGCTATTGGAGCTCATCTAATTCCAGCCATGATGGAGGAGGGTACCAGGAAACCTCCACAGAGACCACCCACGATGGAGGAGGGTACCAGGAAACCTCCACAGAGACCAGCCAATGATGGAAGAGGGCTCCAGGAAACCTCCACAGAGACTAGCCACGATAGAAGAGAGCACCAGAAAACCTCCAGAGACCAGGTCCAATCAACCACTTCTCATGGCTGGTTGATGAGACCTGGTCTAACATGCTCACAAACATGGACACTCATAGAAGGAGACCACCAGGAGGTGAAGAGCAGCTCATGAGGACAAGATGACAGGATCTGTCTATTAAATAAGGGTTTCTCTGTGTCCTCACAGATGAGTAAGGCCACTCCTGGAACATCCTCTGGAGAATCTGGACTAGTTGGCATGCAGCTCATAAATGTTATGTTTGGCTCCTTATCTTTTTTGTATAGATTACTATATAGTTTTAATACGTAAATATTTTTAGGTTGCAAAGCTTAATCCTTCATCTTTAGATAATTAAACCCCAAATTTCTGGTTTGGAAGAAATAAAGATCATGTACTCAATCCTGTTAAAGTCTTTTTATAACTTCTTTTTTCTTTTTCTTTTGGATTTTGGAGACAAGGGTTTCTCTGTATAGCCCTGGCTGTCCTGAGACATGTTCTGTAGTCTAGGCTGTCTTACAACTCCAGAGATCAGCCTACCTATGCCTCCCAAGTACTGGGCTTAAAGGTGTGTGCCACCACCACCACCACCACCACCACCACCACCGCCACCACCACCACCACTGGGATGCCTCTTTATACCTTCTAAAATCCTGCCCATTGCTAATTACTTTCATTTATAAATAAACCACACCATACTTGTTTCAATAGTATACATGAACAAGTAGAAAACCTGTCTCCAAAAACAAAATAGGAAAAGGACAGAAAAATAGTCCTATAATTCATTTATATAAACAACAACAACAACAAAAAGACTAACATATACTGTCAGAAGTCATAACCAGGATCATGCCATGGTGCAGATGAAGACAGTAAGAAAATCTCAAAGTGGATCTCTGAGTTTGAAGCCAGCCTGGTCTACAGAGTGAATTCTAGGACAGCCAGAGCTACACAGAGAAACCCTGCCTCAAATAAATATATAATCTATATTCTACATTATAGTTAATATATTTTATAATTAATATAAAATAAAAATTAAAACAGAAGAAGTTCAAGACATCAAATAACAATAAACACAGATTTAAAATATACTTGAGAACCAGTAAGATGTTTTATTGTCCTGTAAAGCAGTGTTCTTGCTTGTAGCACAAGGCTGATGACCTAAGTTAATTAATGGAACCCACAGTGTAAGGACAGTTGTCTTCTGACCTTTACTCTCATGTCAGCAATCACACACACAAAATAATAATATATAAAAATCTATTTGACAAGCCAGACATGGTAGCCTATATAAACCCAAGACTCAAGAAGGCAAGATCAAAAGTTCAAAGTCTATACCACCAACTCAAGGCCAGCCTGGACTACATAAAACCCCATTTCAAATGAAACATACTGGTTCATTTTAATAGGCCTACCTTTCTTCCTATATAGTAACTATATTCTAATTGTCTATGTCAAACTAATTATCATGTAGGATTGCCAAACCATACCCCATTACATCACCAGGAGGCAGATATCAACATTCTTTGTTTTGATTATGAAACAGGGGCACACTCTGTACCCCAGGCTTGCTCTGATCAGTAAATCTGCTGCCTCAGCGTCCTAAGTAAGTACTTAGACTACAGAAATAAGCCATCATATCTAGCTATAAGAAATTATTAACTGTAACTAGAAAGCAAAGGGCATATGCTTTTAATGCCAGCACTCAGGAGGCAGGTAAATCTCTGTATGTTTAAGCCTGAGTTACACAGTGGGTTCCTGGCCAGGCATAGTTATAGAATAAAATCTTGTCTCAAGAAATAAAAATAAATAAGCAAACAAACAAACAAATCTCAACCAGCTTCTTTACATTTTCAGGAAGGAAGTTTTCTAACCCCTGGAATTTTTATTCAATCTTATTGGGTTTTTATTTGCCTTTTTGAGGTAGTTTCATTTAGCCAAGAATGTCCTCAATATATATCTGAGACTGCCTCCATCTCCTGCCCACACTGTTTTATGTTCTCATTTAAAAAAAAAAAAAAAAAAGTAGGCGCTAGAGAGATGGCTCAGCGGTTAAAAGCTCTGACTGTTCTTCCAGAGATCCTGAGTTCAATTCCCAGCAACCACATGGTGGTTCACAATCATTTGTAATGGGATCTGATGCCCTCTTCTGGTGTGTCTGAAGACAGCTACAGTGTACTCATATACATAAAATAAATAAATAAATCTTTTTTTAAAAAGTTAGACATACTTTCAGTTTTATTACCTGCTAACCTCCAATAACAATCCTTCACTACAGACATATTTATACTTATTTAACAAAACATTAAACTCTCTCTCAAACATGTTAAGTAATTTACGAAAGATTCCTGGAACTAGTTCACAGCAAAGCTGGGACAGGCAAGACTATGCTATGTCCCCTATGTAAGTGACAGTAATCAAGTTCTTTCATGTGACGACTTTTTTCCTCCTCTTTGTAGAAACATGGTCTCGATCACTCAGGCTAGTCTCAAATTTGCAATATTTACAAGGATGATGTTGAGCTTCTGATCCAATTTCCCCACTGCTAGGATTACAGGCTTGCATATCAAGTTCATGTGTAAATATTAAACCCCTTCCACATGTAAATTCTATTGGACATGGTCCACATAACTGTGACTCTCAGGGTGGAGACACCGTTCAGCAGTGAAGAGCCTGCCTGTGCTGCTCTTCCAGAGAACCTTACCTACATAAGGCAGCTTACATCCAACTATATGCAACTCCAGCTCGAGGGGAATCCCAAGACTCTATCCACCAAGGGCAGCATACTAGCCCCACACATACATAAATGAAAATAACAGTAAATATTTAAATATGAGGAAGGCTATAAGGTTATGTTTAAAATTTTTTAGTCATAGTCATTTTCTTGATTTTGTTCCCACAAACTTATTGTACATAAAATAGTCTCACAGATGCAGAGTTCAGATTTCAAAATGACAGAAGTATGGCCAGTGAGAAGGTTCAGAGCAGAAGCCCCTCCCACCAAGCATGACCGTGACCCTAGGGTTCACACGGTCGTAGTAGAAAACCTTTCCTGAAAGTTGCTCCCTGACTCCCACGTGCACACTGTGGTATGCGCACACGTGTGTACATGAGCACGGGCGCACATACAATAAATGCCATTTTTAAAGTGACTGAATTAGCTATTAAAAACATCATGTTGTGATTTAAGCACACATTTGCAACCCACAGACCTGATTCTCCATCTCTGGTAAGACAGCACTATTTATCTGTTCTCCTTTTTTGCCTTTCAATAGCCGGTTGAGATCCTGATAAATGTCTTTAGTGGAAAAGTCGGCTTTCTTTCTTTCTGTGATCAGAATCCCTCCTCTCTGTATAACCTGTTTATAGAAAAGATTTCAAATTACTTTGAGGAAATCAGTGAGAAAAGGAAATGTTTAACATTAGAAAGCATACAATGATGACAGCCTAGAAGACTATTACTATGCACCAAATTTGGTCACTAGACAAGTCCTTAGGAACAACTTTTAAATCTAAGGACTAACTCAGGAGGCAGAGGTAGGTGGGTCTCACATCTTTGAGTTCAAGGTCAGCCTGGTCTTCACAGGGAGCTCCAGGCTAGCCAGACCTATATATACAGTGAGACCCTGACGTTCATTTAAACAAGCAACTGTGAACTTTGAATTCAACTTTAAAGTTATGACAAAATAAAAGTTCCAAAAAAAAGTTCCTTGCTTGCTGTGATGATATACACCTTTAATCCTAGCAGCTAAGAACCTGACACAGAATAGGAAGTTAGACCAGCTTGAATACCATGCTGAGACCCTTTGGGGGATGGACAGCTAGGGATAAGTTCCATGCTGGAGAACATGCCTGGCATGCTGGAAAGCTTATCAATGTCCAGTATTGCAAGGGTGTTATCAGGTGGGCACGGAAGTCCATCCCTGTAACCCTAGCCTAGGGAGAAAGAAACAAGAGGACTGCCACTTAGAGGCAGGCCAGCATGGACTGCACAGTGAGTTAGCAAACAGAACATCCCAAAGTATATATTGCAGTTGGAGATAGCTCAGCAGTTAAGAGCACTAGTTACTCTTCCAGTACCCACATTATGGCTCCCAACCATCTGTAACTTTAGTTCCCAGAGATCCAATGCCTTCCTCTGACTTCCATGGACACCAAACATTCATGATGTGTACACACACGCACACACACACACGTATATACATACATATACATACATGTAAGCAAAACACTACTAAATTTTTAGCTGGGTGTGGTGTATTGCACAGCTTTAATCCTAAAATTTGGGAAGGGGAGGCAGGCAGACTTCTGAGTTTGAGATTATCCTGGTCTACAGAGTGAATTTTAAAGACGGCTACAGCTACACAGGGAGACCTTGTCTGGGGGGGGGAGGGGGAGGAGGGACAAAACCTAATTTTTTTTTGAAGTTCAAGGCCAGGTTTGGCTGCAAATCTAAAATAATAATAATAAACCGTATACACACAACACAAAACTTAGGTAAAGGTTAAATTTAAAAAGGGAAACAGGAACCATCTGTGGTAGAACTCAAGTAATCGTAGATCTCAGGCTGCTGAGGCAGGACAGCTGTGAGTTCTAAGCCAACCTGGGCTGTCAAGTAAGACCACGACTCAAAAAACCTAGAAACTTAAAGAAAAATTCTAGGTTTGAGTTAATACAGCTCAGTGATACAGTACCTGCTTAGCACACTCCTGGCCAAGATCCCTAACAAAATACAAAATAAATATTGTAACTAACTAATGTTTATTTGTCAAACCATGCCAAATACAGTAATAGTTACTATAACTATTCTCTTGGAGTGAAGACAGAAAAGGGGAAAAGACCGAAAGTAAAACAAGTTCTTTTTAAGGTTTATTTATTTAGGTATATGCACATATGCCTATTTGCACATATGCTTGCATGACAGAAAACAGCATCAGACAGAAGAGGGCATCAGATCCCATCATACAAGGTCATGAGCCACCATGTGGTTGCTGGGAATTGAACTCCAGACCTCTGGAAGAGCAGACAGTGTGCTCTTAACTGCTGAGCTAGCTCTCCCGTAGAGCAAGTCTCATACAAACACTTGTCACGATGACCTAAGAATACCAAGCTTCGTCGGGGGGGG
>NW_021604607.1:525419-545643 GCF_004785775.1 Grammomys surdaster | reverse complement strand
CACGCCTTTAATCCCAGCACTTGGGAGGCAGAGGCACGCGGATTTCTGAGTTCATGAGTTTGAGGCTAGCCTGGTCTACACAGTGAGTTCCAGGACAGCCAGGGCTACACAGAGAAACCCTGTCTCAAAAAACAACGACAACAACAACAACAACAAAAAAAAAAAGAATGCCAAGTTTCTTTCAAACTTAAAAATCAAGACTGTCCTCAAAATAAGCCATTATTTTAATTAAATTAAAACTGATTGGTTCCCCTCCCCCATAACGAAAAGCATCATCAGCTGGAACCACAGCTCTGTGGTAGAGCACTTGCCTAGCATTCTAGAAGTCCTAGGTTCGAGTAAATACAGGGGGAGGAGTATTTTTGGTTAAGGATGTTCCTAGACTGAACTCCCTTACCTGCCTCAGTTTCCCCATGTCTCCAGCAGTCTCTCCTCCTGGTAAAACACATTCCTTTGGTCCAATCTGAATCAGAAGAGCCTCGACATTGGAGAACTGATCATTATCAGGGAACTCACACAATCCTAGCTTTCTCTGGATGGAATCCACATACCCAACTCCAACCTGTCTTTGACCATCAACCATGGACATTTTAATACCCATAATGCCAATGGAAGCTGACATGTCATTGTTACCAAACAGGATGTCTTCAAACTGAGAAAGATTGCCGGGAGAAGCCTAGGCAAAAACAAAAAGGTTTTAAGAAATATTGAACATACTTAAATTTTGCAAGTGAATAATTATCCAAACTTGATCAATCTTGTATTTTTTAAAGATTATTTATTTATTTATTTATTTATTTATATGAGTACACTGCAGCTGTCTTCAGACACACTAGAGGAGCGCATCAGATCCCATTACAGATGGTTGGTGAGCCAACATGTGGTTGCTGGAAGAGCAGTCAGTGCTCTTAACTCCTGCGCTACCTCTCCAGCCCCAATTTTGTATTTTCTTATAACAACATGCCGGTTAGTGTATTTTCAATTATTATTACATGTGCTATAAAGACCCTCTCTTCCTTTTGCTGATACTAATTTCTACAGACACAGGCTTCTCTTGAAGCTTAACCAAACAAGGATAATGACGGTGTGCTACTGTAGCTTTCTGAGCGCTAGGATTACAGACACACATCACCATGCCTGGCTGTGGTTGCTTTTGTAACACTTAGGCACATCTAAAAGCCATTCTGCCGCCGGGTGGTGATGATGCATGTGATCTCTGAGTTTGAGGCCAGCTTGGTCCACAAAATGAGTTCCAGGACAGCCAGGAACATACAGAGAAATTATTCTACCAAACTGATTTTCAAGATTCCAAGCACAGGAGAGACTGAGGCAGAATGACAGAGTCCAATCAAGGCCAGCCTGGTCCACAGGAAGATGCCACCTCAAAAACCAAAGCATCCTCCAGGCTTGTATGACTCTACATCATTCATTAAAGGTGTGGACTAAGAAATGTGCACAAAGTCTCCAATGTTCTTATAAATGAGACATTAGGGACAATAAAACCTGTCTGACATACTTCAGACATAGAAAAGGCGAAGGCAGGTATGGCAGAACAATTTCTCAAAGCACAACAGCACAGGAGAAGCAGAGGCAGGATAATCAGTGACACCAGACTGAGCCCATTCCAAGGAAAAAAAAATTGAGGGATTCCTTTAATCTCTCAAATTGGGAAGCTATAGACCATCTGTAGACCAGGCTTGTTTAGATCAGCCTGCCTCTGCCTCCCAAGTGCTGGGACAAAGGCATGCACCACCTGCACACCAAGCCAGCCATTTTCCAAGGATTGCTAAGAATCCTAGGCCATCCTGCACTGAGGACACAGTGAGACCTTGTCTCAAAAAAAAAAAAAAAAAAACTAAAAATAAAAAACCAGAGGCTGGAAAGATACCACAGAGATTAAGAACACTGGGTGCTCTTCCAGAACCTAGCTCCCAGAACACTCACAATTGTAACTCTTATCCTGAGGGACTCAAGGCCCTCTCCCCTGTCCTCACTCACAACTGTAACTCTTATCCCGAGGGACTCAAGGCCCTCTCCCCTGTCCTCCTCCCTCCAGCAACAGGCTCAAAAGTGCTGCATAGACAGACATGCGACCTAGTAGACAAAAAAGTAATTTTTTAATTAAAAAAATAAATAAAACTAATCTTTTCTTGTTTGTTTTGTTTTTCGAGACAGGGTTTCTCTGTATAGTCCAGGCTGCCCTTGAACTCAGAAATCCGCCTGCCTCTGGCTCCCAAGTGCTGGGATTAAAGGTGTGCGCCCCCACCGCCCCCCGACGAAGCTTGGTATTCTTAGGAACAGTGAGAGACAAGGTTCAGTGTGTTTAGAAACATTTTATAAAGACTACTGAATTTCTAAATTGTGATTAAACTATAGCTTTTAAAAACCCAACACTATATCAAAATTTCTTAAAGCATTTTGCTATCACAACCTAGTTAATATAGTAAAACATGCATTGAATTTAATTTTGTAAAACAAACATTCAAAAGGAAGATAATCACCTTAAATGCCAAATACCAATCGTTCTCCTTAGACGTCTTATTTCCAGCTTTATTCTTATAAACCTCAACTCGATACTGATGAACCAGAAGAAGATCTTTCACAAAAGACTCGAAATTCATCTTGCTAAGCACAACACTTTGCAGTGTCTTTGTCCCTGAAATAAACAACAAACAAACAAAGTGAAGTCTTAAGGATGAGGGTCTGAGGTAATGCATGCTCAGCCACTTCACAGATTAGCCCAATCCTTCAGCAAGTCAACCTTTCAACAAACTGCTGGATGAGCAAACACTTAGTATGCACAATGGAATATATCCGCAGCTCTAGCCACTTGGAAGTCTGAGATAGGGGGATAACTTCAGATCACAAGGAGTTTGAGGGCAGCCTGGACTAAATAGCAAGATATGGTCTCAAAACAAGTAAGCATGGAGTTATCAATAACTGTATGAGTTAAAGCTTGGTAATTTGAGTTCAATCACTAGGACCCTTACGGTAGAAGGAAGACCTGATTCCTGCATACCTATTGCACTGTGCTCACCCATACACATAACACACAAAAGAGATGAATAAAAATAAATTTCCTAGATGGGTGTGGTGGCCCTCTGGAGGCAGAGGCAAGGAGAATCTATGATTTCCAGGACAGCTAACGATGTTACAAAGAGAAATCCTGTCTCAGGAAAAAACAAAACAAGCAAGCAAACAAACAAACAAACAAAACAAAACAAAAAAAGCAAATTCTTTTGCTGGGCAGTGGTGGTGCACTGCTTTAATCCTAGTACTCAGGAGGCAGAGGCAGTCGATTTCTGAGTTCAAGGCCAGCCTGGTCTACAGACTGAGTTTCCAGGATGGCCAGTGCTACACAGAGAAATCCTGTCTCGAAAACACAAAAACAAAGTACATTTACAAAGGACTTAGGAGGTCCTGAGAAGGAAACTGTGCAGGGCTGGGGCTGTGCTCAGCACTAAGGCACTTTCCCAGCAGGTAGGACATCCTGGGTTGTCTTCTCAGCAACACAACACAACACAACACCTAATCATGCTCCACTCACAGAACTCCAGAGTCACGCTACCCGGCAGCTCACCCGGGTCACAGGCGAGAATGTCAGTCTACCCTCGCTGGCATTCGTAAGACATTACATTTCCCTCTATATACTCACACAGCACACACACTGCTCCGCGTCTCCGCGGAGCTTGCTCCTACCTTACAGAACCGGCTTCTGTGTACTGGGAAATATGTCTAGTGATCTAGCCAATCTCTTCAACATTGCCATGATTCACAAAGAACCCTGTAAAGGCTCCAGGCTCCCAATGCACAACATGAAAAGATTCTAAAACCAAATTCGATCACATGTGTGATTTTAATAAACTGCCAGACTGCCTCCCTCCTGTGGTTATGTGTAATCTACTTTCCTACAGTCAACAGAATTCTCAGGAAGCTAGATGTCTTTTGCAGTCAAAGAACACCTCTGTGAGTGAAAAGGCCAAAGTGGTTTAGACCAGATCCATGTCCAGGTCCCGGACAGGAGGCAGGGCTACACAGCCAGACTATTTCACACACATACACACCAAAAAAAAAACCCCGCCATAATAAAACAAGAGGTTTTAGGGGCTGGAGAGATGGCTGAGTGGTTAAGAACACTGGCTGCTCTTGCAGAGGTCCTAAGCTCAATTCCCAGCACCCACATGGTAGCTCACAACCATCTGTAGGTCTGGTCTTACGGGATCTCTTCTGGCCTTTGTGGGCACCAGGCACAAACATGATACACATACATACATGCAGACAAAACAGCCATATACATACATTTTTTTAAAAAAAAATTCAAATTTTCTCATCAGTATCTCAACTGGGAATGATTCTGCTCCTCTGGAGGAACATGAACTATTTGGGGAGACATGTAGACTGTCACAAGGGACCAACAGCACTTTGAAATCTAGTGGACAGGAGCAGGAAGCTATTAACATGATTAGAACAAAACAGCTTCCCACAATAAATGAATTATTTAATCTTCAAAATGTAAGCAGTATCAAGGATGAGACCCTGTCTTAGCGGAAACTAAGTATTTCAGTTCCAGGGAATCCAAAGCGCTCTTCTAGATTCATGCACACAGTGCAGACAAGCATGCAGACAAGATATTCATACTCATAAAATAAATCTTTCTATACACACATAAACACACACACATACACACATGCACATGCAACACAAATAAAATCACCACACCACCCACTGTAATAAAGACTCGATTTTCCCAGCACCCACATGGCTTCTTACAACTATTTTTAACTCTAATTCCAAGAAATCTGATGCTCTCCTCTGGCCTCCTCGGGCACCAGGCATACACATGATGCATAGACACGCAGACAAAACACACACATATAATAAAATCCAGTACCTAAATGTCTAAGAGGCTAGTCTGAGGGAGAATGCCCTAACACTGGGAAAACAGAGAGGCAGGTGGATCTCTGTGAGTCATGATAAGTTCCAAGCCAAGACAAGGCACTAAGACACCAAGACACGGTCTGAAAAGCAAACAAATAAATAAATAAATAAATAAATAAAAATATGTTAGCTCTCAATTTAGAAACTAAAATGCAAAGTCTTGTTTGGCAAAAATATTATGGTGAGGGAAGATGGTCTGGATTAATTCTGGGACAGCAGCTGAACAATCCACAGCATGTCCAGAAGCATCCAGTTGGGACAGGGCTGCTGAAGCGCTACAGTAAAGGCCCACCACTTCACAAAGGCCTCAGATTTACAAGAAGCTCATCAGGTTTTGTAGCTAATGTTTTTCAGTTTGGAGAGGGGCTTTGGGGGGGGGGGGTGATGAGACAGGGTTTTTCTATATAGCTCTGGCTGTCCTAAACTCTATGTAGACCAGGCTGACCTTGAGCTTACAGATTCTGCCTGGCCCTGTGCTGGACTAAAGGTATTCGCCACTATGCCTGGCTTCACTGTTCTTATACCTAACTATAGTACACAGCAGTGGTATCTACCCGCTACTAGCTAGAACCCAGAGAAGCGTTTCCTGATCTTTTTACTAACAGGAACTCATTGTTAAATGTGTTGATGTCTAAGACACGTGAGTGAAGAGGTCAATGAGGAGAATTTCCTGCTCTAATCCTAGCATCACAGAAACACACAGACTTCCCAGGCAAAGTGGTGCCCACCAGGAAGGCTGAGGCACAGATCTGAAGCCAGAGGCCATCCTGTGCTTCACCATAGAGACCACATCTCAAAAAAAGCTTGCTGGTTATCCTCTGAAGAAGCCATTTCTCTAGAAGGCAGAGTATGTGTGACACACTGAGAGGCAGTGCACACTTGAGGACAAGCACCTGAGGGCCTTGTCTGTGTATACAGTTCCTGAAGAACCAACCTATAAAAAGAGAATAGGATTTTTCTGCTGTGAAACAAACCATCAGAATTGAAACCTACCCATGCTCCACAAAAGGAATATACTCACGTTTGTACAAAAGTCTCGAGAATGATGTATAACCCCTATTTGCATTCAATTGTGCCAGGTAGAGAGACATAAAAGAATTGGGTTAGATCCTGTAATATGATGATACACATACAGAATTCCAGCATTTGAACCTGGGAGGCTGAGGCAGGAGGCTTTCCCTAATCACTGGGCCTTAGAATACATGATCACAATCAAGCCAGTAACATGTCAGTAAAGGGATACCAGATGAGAGCTCCAGAGAACTATGGAAAATCAACACAATCCTAACTAAGCCCACGGGATGGGATCCAGAAAGCTGCAAAGAGCTTACAGTTCACTGCACTGTTGGGAAGAATGGGTACAAATGCAAACGGAAGTGTAGGTTCAAGTAACAAGCTCAGCTGGGCGCAGTGGTGAAAGCCTGCAGCCCCAAGGGTGTGGCTCTAAGACGGGTCAGCCAAGGATAAACAGAGACCGATCTCAAAAATAAAACCAAGCCGGGGGCTGGAGAGATGGCTCAGCGGTTAAGAGCACTGATTGCTCTTCTAGAGGTCCTGAGTTCAATTCCCAGCAACCACATGGTGGCTCACAACCATCCGTAATGGGATCCAATGCATTCTTCTGGTATGTCTGAAGACAGCTACAGTGTACTCATATAAATAAAATAAATAAATCTTAAAAAAAATAAAAAAATAAAAAAAAAATAAAACCAAGCCAAAACAAATTCCACTAACAAAGAGCTAAGTTAAATGTGGGAAATCCATACAATTATTTAGCAACCAAAAGGAATGAAATGCTGATATCACAGATAAGCCTTGAAACAAAGAATGAATGTGACGCCATTTACATGTTACATCCCAGAATATCTAAAGAAGGAATATAAACTACTGGCAAGGGCTGGGAAGTCTGGGAAAGAAGAGTAATAATGGACACAAGATTTCTTGTATGTGTGTGTCTGTATGTCTGTCTTTCTCTCTAACTCAAAATAAGAAATAGCTGTCAAACAAAAACAATGTGAGCCCGGCGGTGGTGGCGCACGCCTTTAATCCTAGCACTTGGGAGGCAGAGGCAGGCGGATTTCTGAGTTCGAGGCCAGCCTGGTCTACAGAGTGAGTTCCAGGACAGCCAGGGAACCAAAAAAAAAGAACTGGATGTGGAGGCAGCAGACTCACCCAGCACAGGCCAGGCAGAAACAGGATAGAGCTATCTCTAGTCTGTAACATTCCATTTGCATATAACAGCATAAGAATTAGAACTCACAACTCCAAAGTATGCTAGAATGGGCATTCATTGTAATTGAAAGAGAAAGTAATGGGGAGGGTGGTGTGATTATGGTGATCAAATTAGGCCTAGGCCACAAATGAGATCTGAAGCCTTTTAGGGAAAGATGATGCTGAGTGGTGAGAGCCAGGTGTCAAAGGAAAAATGAATGCTGAGGACAGCCAGCCTTCCAACTAGCTCAACCGCACTCAGCAACTGAAACCCGGGCAGTTCAGCTCCAGGACAGATCCCAGGTCTTGACCACTTGGCAACACTACCCTTCATTATAGGTTCAAAAGCGGGACGGTTTCAAACAAACAAACAAAACCCAAAAACAAAAAAAAAAAAAATCATTATTTTGGTAAATGAGGGTGCCCTAAAGGAATCTCCCAAAGTGCCCTCCACTCCTCACTCCTATAGACTACGGGCTGTTACAGATTTAGAGCTACGCAGGGTGACACAAGACTTTAATTCTATCAACTTGAGAGGCTGAAACTCGAGGATCGGGTGTTCGAGGGCAGCCTGGACTGGCGGTGTATTGTCACGAGCTCTACTGAGTCTAGACAAGACCAGCCCACTGTTTGGATGCGAATCAAAACAATACGCTAAACGCGTGGCCCCTGGAGACACCTCTCGGGCGCGGGGGAGCAGCGCCACTGCCCCGCTGCAAGATGTTCCCAGGTTTCCGGCCCGGCGCTGCAAAGCTGCTCGTCGCGCTCCGGCCCCGAGCCGGTTCCGCCGCCGCGGCTGCCCTCACCTGCCGGCCCCATGTACTTGATCACGCCCTGGGTCTTGAACACCTCACGGGCCGCCAGCAGCGCATCCTCGCCGTGCGTGGTGTAAAAGTCGCCGCGATCGAAGAGGCGCACCGTCGTGCTCGGCTTCTCCGGCATGCCCTCAAAGAAGCGCACGAAGCCGACCTCGGCCGCGCCCTCCAACTGCAGCGTCTCCTTAGGCTGCACCGCCATTTCCGAACCGCTCCACACAACACCAGAGAGTACAGCGCAACCCTGCGCTAGCCTGGTCGTTTCCCGCCTCCCCAACCTCGCCCCTAAACCGCGTCAGGCCTCGATGGGCTCGCCCAATGAGCATGCAGAGTTGCGCCTCGGTGGGTGAGCCTACCGCGACAGCCAATCATAAGCGAGCAAGGCCTCGGCTTCCCGCGAACTCGACTCTAGCTACTGCGCATGCGCCCGACCTGCCCGCACGCCGACCTGCAGACGCACAACCCCTCCCGAGGCTACGCTTCCAGGCCAGCTGCCAGGTGAGTGGGTAGCAAGAGTAGGCGGAGTCAGCTATATTTGTGTATCGAATGACCGGAAACGTGAGTGAAATAAAGAACTTGTAAACAAAGAACTCTCCTTTTCCCTCAACCCAGCCTTGAGTGTGTGACGTACATTTGCAGTGCAAACTGCCTAGGTAAGATTTCAGGATTGTTGTGCGGTCTCCTACTGACTCAGTTTCGCATTTCGCCCATCGGTTGACTAATTCATCCGAAAGACACTTTGCAAGCCAAGTGTGGTGGCGCATGCCCTTAATCCCAGCACTCAGAGGCCTTTGAGGCCAGCCTAGCCAACCAATCGAGTTACAGGATAGTCAGGACTACACAGAGAAACTCTGTCTGGAAAAAATAAACAATAAAGGACACATTGGGGGCTGAAGAGATGGCTCGGCAGTTTCCTTCCTAATGTTTTCACAGTTGCTTACCTTGAGTTCAGTTCCCAGCATCCGTGCAACTCACCATAACTGGTAACTCCAGATTCTCCATGTGAGTAGAGGAAGTCAGTTACAGACACTTGCACTCACAAAAACAAACACACACAATAATTTTTTTTCTTAATTTAAAGAAAAAAATCTAATTTGGAAACGAATATGGTGGCACACACTTGAAACCCCAGCTCTCAGGAGGTGACGTCAGAAGGACCAAAAGTTCGAGGTGGGGCTGGCGAGAAGCTCAGTACAGTATTATCCTTGGCTACGCAGTTGGAGGCCAGTTTGGGCTACAGGAGATGACATCCAAAATAAATAAATATCCTGCTTTGGAATTCTAAATAAATAAGTAAACTTCCTGCTTTGGATTTCTGTGTAGTAAGACCCTGTCTGAATAAAGAAAAGGGGGAAAGAGGTGGAGAGGGTGCATCTCATTTTACTTACGTGCTAGTGAATGGCCGCAGACAGCACACTGTTTTAGAAGTAGGTATACACACAGATGGAGAAGAGGTATAAACTGACAGGGAAAAACTGCAGGGTTATAATTATTCATTAGGGCTAGTTAACTGATTAAGATGTGATTGTGGAGCTGAAATATTGCAAGCCCTGAGCCAAATTATCTTGAGCTAATTTTAGTCCTCTAAAGAACTGCTTATTGCCCACCTCTGTGTTTACCTTAACGGCCTTGTGACTAATTATCAAGTAAAGTCTTTGTACAGACCCCTTAGTTTCTACAGCCTTGATTTAAAACTGTATTTGTTCTGTTACTATAAAATTTCTTGAGGGCCACTGAGATGGCTCTGGATAAAGGCACTTGAACCTAGCCTGATGACCTGAATTCCATGCCTGGACCTATTGTGTGGTACTCACCAGAGAAGACAACTTGTACACAGGTTTAAGCTAATAGGTCAGCTTTATTAGTTAACCAGTAACTACTCTGGGTGTTCAGGATCTCCGTGTAGCACTGAACTTTTCTTGGGGTGAGCTTTTACGCACATAAAAATATATCCTGGGTTGTCATACTTCAGTTAATAAGAACAGTTAGCCAGAAGTGGGACTATCTAAGCCAAAAGGCAGTGTTAGTACATTTAGAGCCTTTCCCAGAACTATGGACTTTGATGAATTGGGCCTTTGTTTTAGTTTTGTCAGGTGATGCTATATGCTGAATTTTACAGACTGAATGGTACTTCCATCATGGAGTTAGTTGTGCTAAGGTTAGTTGTGCTAAGGTCTGGAGGCCTGTTACAGACCCACAAGTACAGAGAACCAACTCCCGCAAGTCATACTCAGACTTCCACACCCCCGTGCCATGGGACTCAAGTACTTATGGATGTGAGCACAAATACACACAAAACACAAATAATTAATAACAAAACAACTTCATGAAACTGGTACCATGTTGGAACATGGTATTTGGAATAGCCTAGAGTGTCTTTGTTGTATTTTATAAAAAGGAGAGAAGGAATATGTTTGGTGTAGGTGTGGTAAGGTGTGGGAGAAGGAAGTGCCTTTGTGGGGTTTTGGGGGAGGCCCATGCTGAGACATCCCTTCCCCCTGAGGGACCAGCCACACAACAGTATAGTATAGAATAGTTTATTCAGAGCATGGGGAGGGGAGTTGAGGGAGTAGAGACAGAGAACGGCAAAGAGAGAGAGAAGAGGAGTAGAGGCTGGCCAAGAGCATGTGGAGAGGGGGAGGGGGACAGGAAGAAAGAGGGAGGGGAGCAGGAGCAAGAGGACAGAGCAAGAGCAAGAAAACTTGAGAGGAGGGGCAAGCAGCCCCTTTTATAGTGAGTCAGGCACACCTGGCTGTTGCCAGGTAACTGTGGGGCAGAGCCTAGACTAAAGGCCAACAGTATTTCTAGGCCACAGTAGCCTGTATTTGATACAAAAATAAACTATCTCTTAGTCCCTTTGAATTGCAGGCTGTGTTTTATATTGATATATGGTTTAAATTCTATAGGAGAAAGACCTTAAGGAGGTTAGGCTCCACTGTGCTTGACACCCCCTACTCCATTCTGTAGAAAAATTGCTCTGTAGGTTTTGGGGTTTTGTTATTGTTATTGTTTTGTTTGTACAAGACTATGTTTAGCTCTGGATGACCTCACATTCAGTACATAACTGAGAATGATCATAAACTGGGATTAGAGGCATGAACCATCACACCTGGCCTTTCCCAGTGTCTTATTATTTATTCATTTATTTAATGTATATGAACACACCACCGTTGCTCTCTTCAGATACACCAGAAGGCACCAGACATGTGGTTGCTGGGAATTGAACTCAGATCCTCTGGAAGAGCAGTCAGTGCTCTTAACCACTGAGCCATCTTTCCAGCCCCTTTCCCAGTGTCTTTAAGGAGTTTCCAGGGTATTTCCAACAGCCAAATTTAGACACCACTAGCCCACAGGCTAATATCCACATACTTGGAAAACAAAGAAATATAGGCAATCTAACTGCAGACTACCCTCCACAGCCAACATTTCCTGAAGCTTGAACATGCCTGCCTATTTCCCTGACACTGATCTGGGACTATGAACTTAGTTTATCTTGCAACCTGAGGCTTCTGTACACACTTGACCTTCTGCTCTGGAACGGCCCTCTTTTGACCTTTCTGTTCGAAATGTCTGGTCATCTTTCAATCCTCAGTCTAAATCCCTTCACAGGAAAGCCTGCTCAGTTCCCCCAGTTGTAGCTAGGTGTTTCTTCTGAGGTCCCACCGCATCGCTTTTACTACTCTGGTTTCAGGAGTCTGAGTACTTGTCTCTTTTACCACACACCTGAAAAGGACTGCGGTGAATACTCATGCATTTATTCATAACAATATTGACTAACAAACATTTACCAGTTTGTCTGACAGGTTCTTAACTTAATGTATGGCTACTGTTGGGGGACTTTTTATTACCATTTCTGAAGTTAATGGACATAAAATGAAGATGAGCTGGCTGTCAGCCTTGGCAAAGAAAAGTGGCCAGTCTTAAATAACAGCAGCCTAGGCTAGCCTCAGACTCCAGCCAGGCCTCACCTCCTGCCCTGTTGCCTCCTTTCTGAAGTGTTGGGATTACAGATGTGTCTGTTTTGAGAGGTTGTTTTAACATTTTTTTCTCTTGCCAGTGATACGTATGTATTGATGGCTGATAAACTCCTTTGTAAGTCATTACCAGTTTTAACTCCAGCCAGGTTCTTTTTCCCCATGAAGCTGTGGAATCACCACATGACAGTCGCAGTTGAACAGTGGACATGCCTTTTATTCTTGAACAGGAATAGTCTATCCTTATCTACTGTTGCTTATTCACACCAAGGCAGGTGGGCATGGTGACAGGAAGTAATCCCAGCACTTGGGAGGTGGGGGTAAGTGGAGCAGGAGTTCAAGGCTAACCTTAGCCACACATCAAATCTGTGCCTAGCCTGGGCAACAAGAGACCCTATCTCAAAACAAACAAAACAAAAACCCAAGAACAGAGCAGGAAAATCCTCTCAAACTGAATTTTTAATCAGCTGGGAGCTAGAAGCTTACAGATACAGGATAAAGGAAAGCTGAGCATGCAGCCTCCTGCAGAGACTAAGGCAGGAGTGTTAGTTTGAGGAAAGTCTGGGCTGTACATGAGATCCTGTCTCAAAAAAACCAAAAAACAAAAAAAGTAAAACCTACAAATAGCAAGTGGCCCACAGCTGTGGTCTTATTGCTCTGGAAGCAAAGACAGATGAATTGAACACCACCTCTTTTTACACAGATCTTTCTGGCCCAGCCACGGCTGTCTTCAGCTGTCCTGTTACACTGGGGGCATGTCACTTAACATGCAGACAGGACTATAATGAGTAGAAAGTTGTCTGTGGCAGTCACTTTAGTTAGATTCAACCATTTCCTGCTTGCAGACATCCTGTCCCTATCTCAATACAAACAAATAAAAAGAGATCCAGACTAGACATTCAATTAGGTCACGTATGCAGCATGGGATAGGATAGGTAAATCAGGTCTGGTGGCAAACACCTAAAAGGTGAAGCTAGAGGACTGCAACCTACCTGTTCAACTTAGTGAGATCCTGTCTCAAAAATAGAAGGGGCCAAGGATATACATTTCTAAAATAAGTGACCAGCACTCAGGAGGCAGAAGCAGGCAGATCTCTGAGTCGGAGGCCAGCTTGGTCCACAGAGTGAGTTTTAGGAGAGCCAGGGCTACACAGTCAGACCCTATCTCTAAAGCACACAACAAAAAGGAGTAGGGATATAGTCCAGTGGTAAACTATTCCCCTAACATTCATGAAACTCTGGTTTCAGTATCCAGCACCCCAAAGATGGCATGATAAACTTCAAGCAAATGAGTTTGGTGCCAATGTGAATCTGGGGAAGAATATACATTGGTTGCAAAGTGATCAGTGAAGACAGATTAAAGGAACATGTGTACCAGATGAAGAATGGATCTAGTGACTGAAAATAATATAAGTCATAGACTATTTGGGGCTTGATTCTTGGTGAGGCAAGCAAAATACATCTTTGATTTTGTTTTTCTAGGTTTTAGTGTCTGAGGTGAGGTCTCAGTAGGTAGCCCTGAAGTTCACAACATATATTAAAGGGGCTGTAACTTCATAGGGACCTTTTCTTTTTTTAAAAGATTTATATATATATATATATATATATATATATATATATATATATATATATCAGTACACTATTGCTCTCTTCAGACACACCAGAAAAGGGCATCAGATCCCATTACAGATGGTTGTGAACCACCATGTGGATGCTGGGAATTGAACTCAGGACCTCTGGAAGAGGAACTGGAAGAGCTCTTAACAACTGAGCTATCTCTCCAGCTCCACTCAGGGGGACCTTCTTGTGTCTATATCCTAAATGCTATAGTCTTTGCCACCAAACCCCATTTGGCATCAAATGGTTGAGGTGAAATGGGTCCAGGGCTATAGCTCAGTGGTACAACACCTGCCTAACACACACACATACACACACACACACGCACACATACACACACTCACATACACGGCCTGAGTCCAATCCAAAAACTGAAGACAGGAAATGGGTTTGTGGAAGAAGCTATGAGAACACTAAAGGCTCGTTATGTGAAATAATTTGGAACTCAGTATGAAGTAGAGATGTAGAGATTGTTCCATCTGTTATCTAGGGTTAGATAGCAGGTAACTAAAGCAAGATGGACAGAACTCTCCTGCAGGAGAAACAAAACAAAGAACAAATTCTGGAAACGTTAGCATTTCAGGATTGGTACAAGTGACAAATGACCAGGGGACACCAAAGATAATGTATAGACAGCATACTAGGTAGGGACTGAAGCAATATCACCATGACAGGCTTTGGAGAGGATGTACTGGCCATGCATAGGCACACACCTTAGCAGGGGTAGCTTCAGAGTAGAACTCAATGTGTTAAATGTACCAATTCCAAATTTAACATGTTAGCGCATGTAGATACGAAGCGGTATCAGCAGAGGGCGGTAGAGAGGCCCAGCAAGGGAAAGTTGTTCCCTAGTTCTAATAGATGCTTGGGGCTACTGCACCATCCAGCTGCTGTAGAATGGGTGGCTTCTTTAGCCTAGCATTCACAGGCTCCAGCTTCTACAATGGCCACTAACACACCTGCTTCGACAATCCTATAGAATGCCTTTTCTTTCTTTTTGGGGGGGTAAGGGGGGAGAGAAAGGATCTATGGGGAAAAGTAGCTCTCTGGCTGGTGTGGAACTCAATATGTAGATGAGGCTGCTCTCAAACTCCCTTAGATCTACCTGCCTGTTTCCCAAATACTAGATCAAAGACCAAGTCTGAAGAAAGTACTTGTAGTTTAAATATGGCTGCCATGCTCCCACCTTGATGATAATGGACTGAACCTCTAAACCTGTAAGCCAGTCTCACTTAAATATTGTCCTTTGTAAGAGTTGCCTTGGTCATGGTGTCTCTTCACACCAATGGAAACCCTAAGACAGAGCTGCTTCCTGTGACTAGCTTTCTCTCAGTACTTTAGAAGTCAGCCAACTTTCCCTGGAAAGGCTGCTATCATTTAGCTCTGTAACTGTATCTGTCACACAGCATAAATGAACCACTTAGCTGTGTTCCATAGCTCTGTCTGTACTTCAGAGTTTTCACATCCTCCTGGGTATTCTCCTGAATTTAAAAACACAAAAGTGTTAGTCACTTTCCCCATTGTTACACCGAAACTACCTGAGGAAAGCAACTTACAGAGGGAAGGGTCAAAGTCCAGCAGCAGGAAGGAGGCAGCTCTTCTCACTGCATCAGTAGTCAGCAGCCATGATGCTGCTCCCCTGTCCACTTTCTGTGTGTGCATATTCACAGTAACTTCTCTGTGAAGTTCTACATGAAGGGCTGTTCACATCCCATACTCACAAAAAGCTCCAGTTTGTACAAAGAGTGTAGTGTGTTTCCTAGTAGTGCAAATTGAACCCAGGACCTCTCACAGGCTAAGCACATACTACCACTGAACACCTCCCTCCCCAACCACCCCACGTTACCCCAACTCTCAAAATATGTTACTGATGGTCAGGGTCTCACTGGGTAGCCTGGAACGGTGTCTACATAGCCTAGGTTGGCTTCAGAACCACAATCATGCCTTAACCTCCCACACCACAAGACTTACCCAAGCTTTTAAGTTTGTTTCTTATTTCTTTCAGATAGGATGTTGGACAGCCAAGGCCAGTCAGTGCCTAACTACATACATAGCAAATTCCATGCAAACCCTAATCCTCTTACATCTACCTCCCAAGTACAGAAATCACAGGTTTGTACTAAGCAGTGCCAGAGCACTTACAGATCTATTATCTTATATATGCATATACTGGGAAATTTGATTCAAACAAACTTAGAGACTCAGTTTAAAAATGTTTTATTTCATTAAAAAAAAGTTTATTATGTACAAGACTTAGGTATATAGAAGGATACAGCCTTAATCACAAAAAAATGAGACTAGTCATCGTATTCTACTGTGGAATGTGTGTGATGCACTCTTCAATAATAAGCATAAACTATCTTTACTTTGCAGGCTAAGTTCTGAGTTCCACACTGGACCTGCACATATAAGACATTAGTCTAATTTTAAGATTGGTAATGCCAATGTCAAGCTGCTTGTATTTATAAGTACATATTTCACTATTCCAAATGTGTGGTGGTAACTACCAAAGCAGTAACCCTTGAAAGGTCTTCATCTTCCCCAGGTTTATACGTTTGTAATCCGAGTTCTTCTGCCACTTCCTGTCAGGTGGCTCCCCCCTCAGCTCAGCACTCAGCACGGTTAGGCATTGAGCTCTCTGTGTATCTCACCCATCTCCTTTATCTGCAACAGAGGAGGAGTATGCAAGGAAACAGGGTTTCTAGAACTCTCACTAAGTAGACCAAGCTGGCCTTGAACCCAGGGATACACTACCACCCAATGTTTTGGGTCTTAAAGTTACTTTTTCAGCTGGATGTGGTGGCTAACACCTGAAATCTCAGCACTCAGGAGGCAGAGGCAAGGAGTCTCTAAGTTTGAAGCCAGCCTGGTCTACAGAGTGAGTTCCAGGACAGGTAGGGTTATGTAAAGACGTTGGCTATATCTATCTATCTATCTATCTATCCATCCATCCATCCATCCATCCATCCATCCATCCATCCATCCATGATCTATTGATCAATCTATCTATCTATCTAGAGATATATATGAAAAAAAATTAAGGTTTTTCAAAACAGAGTTTATCATTTCTCTATGTAGCCCTTAGCCCTGGCTGGCCTTTGCCTCCCTAGTACTGGGATAAAAAGTGTGCATCCTATGCCCAACTCAAATGATTCTTATAAAATTGTGGAGACACAGGAAATCATGTTAGCAGTGGTCCAGGGTTTCTCTAACACAGCCTCACTGCAATATGCCTCCACAAGACTCCGAAAGCTAAAGCCAGAGGCTTCTGCAATTGTCAAGGAAACCGAAAGCAGGATGAAGTGGCCTGTCAGAGAACTCAGAGTTAGGTAAGAGCTCATTTCAAGACTGTCCCTAAGACTGTAGAGTCTACAGTGTGAAGGACATCAATGTAACCATGTTCTACTAGTGTCTTGAAAGGGACACTGATTCCTCAGAATAAGACACTCAGCATAGCCTTTATCCACTTACCTCAGCCTTCTCATATTTGGCTGATTTCTTCCTTGTAGATATAACCTGAAAGAAAAAACATTACTAGTACTACTCAAACAAAAGTGACAAAATTAACAAATGTGTTTTGAACAGACCTAAGCATGAATGTACAAGTTTGGGAAGTCTAAAAACTGGTCCCACAGTACCAATTATCTGAACAGCTATATCAGTACCAGAGGTACCTTCCTGGAGCAAAAGAGCTGTTAACTGAACATAGTGAGTACCCCACACATTCACATACCACCCATCCAGACAATGAATCTTAGAGTGTTCTCTAGGTTACCCTCACAGACAACATCAACACATGACCCTGAATGTGCTTCTTGATTTTAGGTTGGTTGATTGGGTCTCATTGCATATGTAGCCCTAACTAGCCTGGAACTCACTAGGGAGACCAGGCTGGTCCCGAGCTCTCCTCTGACTCCTTGAGCATGGGAGTTGAGTGTTCACACTCAGTCAAGCTTCTTTCCTGAGCTTCTACTTGGGTCTCTATGTGACAATTAGATTTCTGTCTGTTCTGTGTGTTTATTTGTCAGCTAAAGTTCATCTTTTATAAACCATCTATCTCTGCCAGGCAGTGGTGGCACACGCTTTTAATCCCAGCACTTGGGAGGCAGAGGCAGGCGGATTTCTGAGTTTGAGGCCAGCCTAGTCTACAGAGTGAGTTCCAGGACAGCCAGAGCTACACAGAGAAACCCTGTCTCGAAAAACCAAAAAAAAATAAAAAATAAAAAAAAAATAAATAAAATAAACCATCTATCTCTACTTACTAACAATCTTGTACCGAGGGAAGGGGTTGTTGCTGTTTTAAGATAGGACTCTACTATGTAGCTTAGGCTAGCCTTGAACTTTGATGTCACAATCCTCCTGCCTCAGCCACCTTGGGTATATGCCATCATGTCTAGCTTTGCTGCATTTATTTCTAGTTTGTGTGTATAAGTGGTGTGCTCATGCCTACATGTGTGTGGAGGCAGGAGAACAACTCTCTGGAACTAGTTCTCACTTGCCACCTTATGAAATCAGGATTTAAATGTCACCAGTGTAGGGAAAAGCTCAGGACCCCCAAGACCAAGTTCTCAGTACAAAGGAGATTTATTTGTCCAGAGGGACAGAGGGCAGGGTAAAGGGCAGAGGGAGAGGGGGAAGGGAACAAGGGATAAAGAAAAAAGCAGGTAAGGGAGAAGAGGACGGTATTTGTCCAGAGGCACAAGAAGACTACCTCTGGATAGAGAAGAGACAGATGTGGCTCATGGGCAAATGCTGGTTTATAAAGGTACAAGGGGAAACCCTGTGTTACAACGAGGTGTTTAATTTCAATAGGGCATGTTAATTAAATGAGCCAAAGGGGGATTTTGGTTGCTAGACTTCAATACTTTGATTACTGGACCTTGGTAGTCAGCCTCAGAAGGAGGAAGTGGACAAATAAGGGAATAGGCCTTGGGGCCAGCTTCAGGTACATAAACCAACAGTTTGTGAGGAGGCAGAGGGAACTGAGGAGGGAAAGGCCCACCAGCTTGTCACGCTCACCTGAATACTGACCACAGCTGGTTGAGGATCCCCTCAACCAGGCCTGAGCACAAGGCCTCTACCTGCCAGCTGCTGCCATTCTTTCTGTGGGTTCCTCAGCTACTTGTAAGATTTCATTGTATGTTATCCATTTTTATTTTACACATCATAAATATCTCCCTAGCTTATTTCCATTTTTTGCTTTATATGAAATTTGCCATGAAAATACAATTTTTTTTTCCTTGGGAGAAGCCTAAGGCAACTTGAAACTCTCAGTCCTCTTGCTGATCTCAGCCTCCTGAGAGCTAGGCCTGCAGGTGTGAGCCACTAAACCCAGCACTAAACGGTAAAATACTGAATTTTAGTTGGGCATAATGGCACGTGCCTAGTGTCCCTGCAGAGTGAGATGATCAGTTGAACCCAGAAATCCAACACCAGCCTGGGTAGACTCCAGAGGCAGGGGAAGACACACACGAGTGCACGCACGCACACAGGCACTCACTCGAGGTTGAAGAGATGGCTTAGTAGGAAAGTACTTGTTATACAAACACAAGGACCCGAATTCCATCCCGTGTCTCCGTAAAAAGCCACACTTGTGTGTCTACAAGCCTACTGCTGGGAAGCAGACGTGACAGACTCTCCAAAGCTTGCTGGCTGGCGCCTGCCCCCTCTCCCCCTACCCCCACCCCATCCCTGTCTTCCTCCTAGTGTTGGTCACTGACTCTCTGGAACTCTAAGCAAGTACTCCCAATAACTCTTGCTTGCTATAAGCTGACTAGGTCACAGTGATTTGTCACATCAACGGAAAAGTAAGACAGTTGTGGATGCTTAGATAGCCCAGTGGTAAAGCACTTGCCTAGCATATGGGAGAACCCTAATATCTAACCCTAGTGCCAAAAAAACAAAGCTAGACTTATGTATTAATATATTATCCCTTTATAGATGTTAAGTTTCTTGCATCACATGGTTTCTTTACTGCAGAATGTCAGCATTCCTTATGCTAACTTCCTCCTGTCATTACCTTCTTACATGAGCACAAGTGAGCTGCCCAACTCTTATGTTCTCATGCCCTGACGTGCCTGCCCCAAGCACCTGGATAACATGGACAGCCCTGACAGCGTAAAATAGGAAAATATTTGCTTTTATGGGATGGGAACCAAGTGTGGTAACAATGCTGGACTAAAAATCAAGTCACCACACACCTTCAAATTTAGCTTTATTTGGGCTTTCTGAGATAAGGTCTTGCTATGTAACTGTAGCTGGCCTTAAAGTCTGTTTTATTTTTACCCCCCTCCAAGATTTCTATTTATTTTATGTTTATGTGTACTTGGTGCCTAGTACCTCGGACCTATGAAGGTCAGAAGTTAGATCCCTTGGAACTGAGCTACAGATGGTTGGGAACTCCCTGAGGGTTCTGGGAGCTGAATACAGGACCTCCCCAAGAACAAGAAGTGCTCCTAACCACTGAGCCATCTCTCCTGGCCCTAGCCTTAAAGTCTTGATCCTCCTGCTGAGCTTCTCAGGGCTTGGAATACAGAAGTACGGCATCATACCCTGCTAGAATAGATTTCTGAATTTGACGTATCGGTGAGAGATTACCTGATATCCAATCACCCTTAAGGTCCTAGGATAAAGCAGACTTTAAATCCCTAAGACGTCTACCTTTACCTCC
>NW_021604607.1:511792-525409 GCF_004785775.1 Grammomys surdaster | reverse complement strand
CTTTGCTTTAACCCTGGGAATGCCCAGCAGCACAGGCTGCTATTGTGATGGCTTTTTTACTTCTCAGTTTAATTTGTCCACAACCCAGGGCAGCAAAAATTTGCTGTTAAAAAAGTCAGTAAATAGTTCACATACTATGGTTAGATCAAACCAAAACCAAAACCCAAGCTGGGAAGTGGTGGAGGATGGGGTGCTGGAGATGGCTCAGTGGTTAAGGGTGCATACTGCTCTTCCTGAGGACCTAGGTTTGGTTCCCAGAACCCAGATGGCATCTCATAACTGTCTAACTCTAGCCCTCCAGCTCCAGAGGATCTGATAACCTTTCTGGTCTCTTCAGAACCAGGTACACATTTGATATACATGTGTTCAGACAAATGCTCATACCCCCAAAATTAAAATAAATAATTCTAAACTAACAACAAAATAAATTGGGTGTGGTGATGCATGTCCATGGTCCCAGTACTTGGAAGGGAGAGACAGAAAGATCAGGAAATGGGGGGTCATCCTTCACTACAGAGTGAGTGTGAGGTCAGCATAGGCTACCTGAGACAATGTATGGAAAAAAGTGGGGGCAAGGTTGGAGGCACAGTTCAGCTGGCAGTGTTGGTCTTGAATGCATGTACTTGGAAGCCAGAGGAAGGCACACTGTGTTCTGTTCTTACTCTCTGTCTTTTTCTATGAGGCAGAGTCTCTCCCTCTTCCTGAGGCTCACAACCCAATGGAGCTTACTACCCACTACCTGCTGCACACCAGCAAACCCCAACTGGGTTACAAGTTGGTACAGTGAAGCCAACCTTGTTGTGTGGGTGCTGGGATTTGAACTCTGAATGTTCATGATTACAGAGCAAGAGCTCTTAGCTGCTGCACCATCTCCTCAGCCCCATCTCAGCTTTTCATGATGTTTCTACGCTTCTTTATTTGGACAGTTGGTCCTGAAGTCTGACCCCCTTATACTTTTTTTTTCCAAAGGGGAGGGGGTTTATTCAGGACAGAGGGCAAAGGTGGGGAGAGAAACGGGAGAAGATGGTGGAGAAAGAGGAGAGAGAGAGGAGAGAAGTGGAGGCCGGCCATGACCATGTGGAGAGAGGGGGAAGGGAAGGGGGGAAGGGCGAAGGGACAGAGAGAAGCTAGAGGCAAGAGAGTAAGAGAGTCCCCTTATACTTTTTACAAGCATTTTTTCCTTTCCTTTTTCAAGGTTTCGATCAGAGTTTTCCTTTGATGAAGCTGTGATGTGAGCTGTATTATTGGTCTGCTTTCGAGGCAGGATTTTTTCCTGTCCATTGTATTTGCAGTGAAGCTTGGTGATTGAGCAGTAGAAGAGGTAGGTGGAGATGGGAGTTGGGAGGAGAAAGAAAAGCGGAGGAAGAGAAGAAAGAGGAGAAGAAAGCAAGGTGGAGGAAGATGTATCTCTAGGAGTCTTGGGTAGTTATTCATATCAAAGGTTTAGATATTGGATTAACAATTCTGATTGTGTGGACATCTTGTGTATTGAGTACTTGCTAATAGATAAATCTACTGGATAATCTTAAGCATTAAGAGTCTCATTTCTACCGAGTACTAGAATTGTTATGTCTACAGCATACGGGTGGCGGCAGAGGCAACCCCCACGCTAACATCTCCTGGAGTCAGGGCCGGTGCTCTGATGCCATTAGTATGGGAACATTGTACGGAACATGGCAGCAGCCAGGGAGCTAGCAGGACCGGGCCATGCCACATTTTTTCCAATAATTCCCACAACATGCTTTAGACATGAAGAGATTAAGCATGGGATGATTGATTACATGTGAATTATGAGAAGTATATAACAGGTCCCAAAACAGAGCCTGTAACAGCCACTCAGGAGAGAAGCAGGATTGGCAGGATTGGCTAGTGCTTACTAGTTTTCATTCCTTTTCCTTAGGTGTGAATTTATCTAGAAAGTTCAACTAAAAATATAATATAAATTATCTTTATTATCCCAGGATTAGCTTGCTTCCCTTTCTATATTTATTTATGCCAGCCTGGCCCCAAACTCACTATGAAGTCCTGATCCTCTCAAGTGTGAGGATTACAGGTGAGAACCATTGCGTACTGCTCAGTTGCCTGCTGGGTCAATTGCTCCAACTTATTTGTAAAAAGTACAAGGGGGTCAGACTTCAGGACTGTCAAAATAAAGAAGCATAAAAACATCATGCAAAGCTGAATCGGGACTGGAGAGATAGTGCAGCAATTACACCTTTTGAAAGGAGCTATCTCTAAATGGAAAAAGGAAGCCTGGGGCTGTGTCTTCACTTGAGGTGGAGTGAGGACTGCCAATGAGAAAGGCAAAGGAGCAGAGGAGGAGTCCCAGGAACCTCTGTGGAGCTCAACAGTCACCCCAGGCTACTCTTCCTCACATCACCCATGAATGCTGCAGAATGAAACATGGAAATTAAGCACAGCGCCTGAAGCTCTTGTCTATCCTGGAAAGAGCCAAAGCCCTCTGAACATGAACGAAACTGGGCACTGTGGCTCCGAGGCACTTCCTTCTCCACCCTGCCTTCACTCTCCCTGTGTTCACTTGCCTTTCTTGCATGCCCAGTGTAGGGTCCCAGCATCTTGCCATCCTTTATCCCCTTTCCAGTTAACTGTATCATCTACTAAATGGGTACAAAGATGTGTAGCTGACATGATAACACTGGATGATATGGTTGCTGAAATGCTCACTGAAATTAAATGAAGTAAGCATGAACCAGGCAGGTACTAGGTGTTCAGTAGATGTTGGATCCACCACTTTACTCTCTAGAGAAGTTCCCTTAGCCTGAGGGCAAATTTGCATCTTCTCACTTTTTCGAATGTGTCTGAGTAACGACACTTCAGTAACTCAGATGCTGTACAATTGAGATTGGAGAATAAATAAATACCTGAACACAAGCCAGTTTTTATATTAATAAATATTTATTGTTTTATTTATTCATGTGTGTGTGTGTGTACACGCATACATGTGTGTGTTTGCACACAAGCCTGTGTATGCATGGCTATCGGTACCATGCTCATTTTTCTTAGCTTTAACTACTGTCAGTAGAGATGGATGTGAAAGAGACAGTTTGGCATTGATGATTAGAACAGACTAATCTTGAACTGGTAGAGATTCTTCTACTTGTGCCTTTCAAGTCCTGGGATTAAAGGTATATACTGCCATGCCTGGTCTTCATTTATGAGGAGTAAGATTTGCTTTTCCTTCCTGTCCTGAGGTGTAGTCACCTGTGGCCATGAACTAACTGGGTACATCTGAAGGGGGGCTGGAAATGAAAAAGGGAGATGGAGAGGTGAGAGAAGCATGAAGCCAAGACAAAGTTTTCTGATCAAGGCTTGAAATTTAATATTCAGCTCTTCTATTTAAAGGGAAAGCCCCACTGAACCCATTCTTGTTTCAGCCTGAGATGTCTCAAGGCAAGCTCAGCAGGCAATCTATTCTTCTAAGTTCTTGTAAGGAGGTTGTATGTGCAGCCAATGTGGGTAACTCCACCTAGGTTCTATTATTAGGTCTATTGTGGTAAACAAGGTCTTTCTGGCCTGCTCAAGGCTGGGGGGAGGGCACAATTCCCCCCTTATCAGTGTTTTAAAGATGAGCAGTGCCAGCAGCTGGACGGAGGTACAAGATTTACTTGTTTTCCAGCATCCTGTCTAGGGTAAAGAATGATCGGGTGACCATGCCTGCCTTAGGTCAGTGTCTATATTGCTCCTCATTACCTGTCATGGAGAACATACATAGCATTATTGATGTATGCCTCTGTCTTAGGTCTATAGGCGCTCAATAAAACTCTTACCCATCTTTGACTACCGACCATCTCTTTCCAATACAGACCAAAGGACCTGTGATCATGCACTCAATGCATTTCTTCATATCAATGGATAACTCCATGGTGAATAGCTGAACTTGCTGAGCATGATCCTGTGTGAAGGCAATCAATCTGTTTAAGATACAAGGTTCAAAGGTTAAAAGCAACAAGATTATAATTAATGGTCCAAGCAGTGTAGAAAATAAAGTTGTAAGCGGTAATGTCCCAGGTATCTAATCCAGCTGCTAATTGGCAGGGATCAGACACAAAGTCTGGCCACCAGGTATATAGCGGGTGGCTTTGAGTATTGATAAAAAACACTTACTCTCCAGTAAGAGTGGAGACTGTATGCTGGATTAACTCAGCTGGTTCATAGGGATTCTGAGCTGTCTTCATCATTAGTATCACAATCATTAGGCTCAAGATCTGTGTCCACTTGACAGATCAATTCTTCAGGCAGCCATCGGGCTCCATTTTTTTTTTTTTTTTTTTTTTTTGGAAAAAACACAGACCGAACCACGACCCCAAATTAAAACAGGGTTGGGACCATTCCAAGTATTAGTTAGGGGATCTCTTTATTTTACCCTGGCAAATGAGCTGGAAGTGACTGGATGCCAGTGGCGATCTGCTGCAGACTGACATTTAGCATCAGTTTGCAAAAAATTTAAAACAAATAAGACAAAGGCAAGGTGTGTTTTTGGTGACCTTGGAGGGTATACCTCCCCCTCTTTAGTTTTTAAAAGCCAATTTTTCATAGTTCCTTGAAAAACCAGGGCAGAAGTGCCAGTAGCTGCTCCTCCCACACTCAGAGAGTTATGAAAATATTTTAAAGTTCCACAATATCTTGTCCTTGAGTATTATAAGGAATCCCAGTAATATGGGTAATATTAAATTGTCAACAGAACATCTCAAATATCTGACTGCAATAGCCAGTTCCATTATCTTTTTTGTTTGTTTTTGTTTTATTGTTTGTTGAGACAGGGTTTCTCTGTGTAGCTCTGGCTGTCCTGGAACTCACTCTGTAGACCAGGCTGGCCTCGAACTCAGAAATCCGCCTGCCTCTGCCTCCCAAGTGCTGGGATTAAAGCCGTGTGCTACCACCGCCCAGCCCAGTTCCATTAGCTATAATCTGATATAGAACACCAAGCATAGAAAAATAATGTAGGCAATAACTAATTACGGTTTTAGTTGCTTCTCCTGTTAAAGCAATTGCAACTAGAAAGCCTAAAAGATGTTAAGTCACATGTACATATTTTAATTTTCCAAAATCAAAAATGAGTAACATCCATTTGCCATAATTGATTAGGTATAAATCCTCATGGATTAACACCATTATGAAGAAATTGATGTAAAGGATAAGATTGTATGGTCAATTGTTCTGTAAGGTCTATAATCTGCCTGGTGTACAAATCTGATGAGGCATTGCCCTGGGGTCCAGGCAATCCAGTATGAGCTCTTAAATGCCTTATAAAGTTAAGGAACCATACGTGTTTCTTAAATTAAGCTGTATTTGTATAAATAACTGTAAAATTTGAGAATTAACAATATCTAAAAAAGGAACAATTTCAAGCAATTATAAACCATGAGCTATATACTGGCTATGTGTATACAAATTGAAAGCTTGATTTTTTTTCTTTTTTTTTTTTTTTAGCATTTCAAACAGTGGCTACAGCACGTAATTCAATTATTTGTGCTGAAGCAGGGTGAAACACAAGAAAATGAACGTGTGATCTAATTACATATACTGCCTTCCCGTTAGATGAGTTGTCTCTAAATACAGTAAACACCTTTTCTATGGGCTGCATGTATAAATTTACAGGAAATACAAAAGCATGCACAGAGAAAAACTGTAACAACTTGTCTTTTGGATAATGATTATCAAATTTACCTAAAATGTTTGCCTTGTAGTAGGCCAAATATCAGTATTTTTCAATAACCAATTTAATTGCTGTTTGGAATAAGAAATATTTCATTAAGTTTTTTCTCAAAATACTTTTGTGATCCTGACCTACAATTCTGTATTAACACAGCTTTAGAACAGGGTGTTAAAACTTTACTTGCAGATGAAGAAAGATGAATCCACATTGATGGTCCATTTTGCCAAAGGACTGCTGTGAGCACATGAGTAGCAATAATGCAAACAGCCAACAATTTATCATAGTTTATCTAATTTATCTGTTGATAACTAACAGCTTCTACTTTCTGCAAAGCTATTCCTCCTTCATTAGTTAATTGTCCAGGGGAATTAGGATTTGTATACCCCTTGAGAACATCAAACAGAGGCTTAAGTCCTCTTGTGGTGATCTTTAGGTGAGGTCTTAGCTAATTAATATCTCCTAACAACTTTTGAAAATTATTAAAAGTAAATCTTTTTTTTTTTTTGCATGTATATCTGCAAGCCAGAAGAGGACACTAGATCCCATTACAGATGGTTGTGAGCCACCATGTGGTTGCTGGGAATTGAACTCTTATATTTTTGATTGAGCCTAGCCTTTAACGGCTGACCCATCTCTCCAGCCCTAACTATCTTTTCTTACTGGAGTTTTCTGTGCCACAATCTGCTTAGGATATAACTGAGGTCCCAAATATTGAAAAGATATTGCCTTTGAATCTTTTCTGGACCAACAAACATTCCCCCAAAATTTTAAAGCTCATTGTATGAGAGCAAAGGCTTACAGAAAAACTCCTTCAGAGAGGTCAGCTAATAAATTATCATACAATGAATATTATACACTGAAAGGTTCAAACTCTTAACTTCTTGTATTAAAAAACACAAAAATATATATATATATATATATATATATATATATATATATATATATATATATATTAAGGCTATTTTCCATTCCTTGAGGTAAAACTTTCTAATGATAGTGCTTCATGGGCTCTCCAAAATTACAAGCAAACTCACTGAAAGTAAAACTCTCACCTTCACCAGGATGTAAAGGAATGGTATAAAAACAATCTTCTAAATCTATAATAAATCTATATTATATGCATTTCTTGGAATGGTAGCTGGAGTAGGCAAGTCATGCTGTAATGCCCCACAAGTTTCATAAATCTTAAGTTTGAACTTTGTTTTGGATTAATGGAATAACCAATCCCTTGTAACTGAGTGAGAATGTCAGACAAAGGCCAAGTTGAAGGCCAATCTTGTCCTCTCTTACTCTTTGAGCAATTCTTTTGTCAGCAGGTACAGTTATAATGCCATGGGGAGTTCCAGTCACCTCATGCACGTGCTGAGATTTGAACTCTCAGCCCTGACACAGGAAGAAGACGTCTTAACTAACAAGTTACCTCTGCAGCTCATTCTCTTTTTCACATGTGGCTTCCAGAAAGTTGAAAGTGACCTATATATTCACATAGTTTTCTGACAGTAGCGTTCATCTAGCAGGCTGGACACTTATTGATGGTGTCAGGTATATACAGTTCTTAAATAGAACCAGGCTCAGATTAGAACCAAGTCATTATTACATTTAGGATGAGTTTGGAGAGGAAAGGGTATTCTACTGTTGTGAACTGGATCTCCAAACTCTCCACTATTTGCTCTGAACTTCTGGCTTTTAATTCAGGCTGGACAATAGCAGGGTGTGGCCTAATAAGGATTCTTTTGTGGAGACAAAGTCCCAGTCCAGGAGGGTAGCTTCTAGAACAGCAAGTCTTAACCTATTGGTCGAATATCAGATATTCTGCATATCAGATATTTACATTATGATTCATAACAAGCAAAATTACAGTTATAAAGTAACAATATAATAATTTTGTGGTTAGGGGTCACCACAACATGAGGAATTGTATTAAAAGGTCTCAGCATTAGGAAGGTTGAGAACTACTGCTCTTACAAAGATGGGGCTAAGTTGTTGCTTCTGTTATTGACTTCCTGCTTGTTCTTTTCTTTGAGTACAAGCAGCATGCAGGAGTCAGGCACTGGTGGGCTGGAATCAGCAGAATTACGTTACATGTGAAGGAAATCAATCAAGTTATTTAAAAAGATTATCTTGAGATTTAATAAGTACTGATGATTTTACTTCTATTTCCCTCCCATACCCATTAGGATTTTCTAATTCTCTCTGTTTCTCCCTCTCCCTCTCCTTCCCCTCCCCTTCCCCGCGCCAGCCCCCCTCCCCCTCCTCCTCCCCATCCCCCTCTCCAGGATCTTGCTTGCTATGTAACCCAGGCTGCTCTTGCCTTCAGAATGCTGCTGGGGTTGCAGACATGTGCTACCACAGCTAGTTTTTGTGGTATTGAGCCTAGATCCAGGGCCTCCTACACACTAGGCAAGTATCCCACAAACTTTCCAGCCCAGTGCAGTGCACATTCAAGGAAGCAGAGAGTTTTGGAGTTTGGAGTTTGGAGGAGCTCTGTGAGCATCCTGTGTATAGGCTTGACTGCTGAAAACTGAGACTGTTTTCGAGCTAAGGGCATCTGTGAGGCACTGAGGTTCAGCCTCCTCATCTACCAGGAGACTATGGACTCCATAAATCCAGCTCCTCTTGTCATAGAGGGATTGCCTGGGGAATAATCCATTCAAAATTTGAATGTTTCTAGGCTGCACAATGGACATCTCATGACCTTTTCTTTCTAGGCAGCATCATATGGGAGCAGGTTGCAGGAAGGCCTGCAGGAAGCTGGGGTCACCGCTGCACACAAACCTTGCTCCAGCCCTTGACACTCCAATGCCTACCTCTGAGTCCTCAGAAAAGTTCATGGTTCCAGAAAATCTAACTATGAAAAGCCAGAATAATGACAAACATTTTCACAGTGTTCCTGGACCAACCTACCTGGAACAGAGGACAAGAAAATAACCCTTGCAGCATCCCAGTAGGCATTAATCTGGGGCTTAAGTTGACTTGAAGCCTGGTCTAATTGGATAGCACGCCACTGCCCAGCTCTGGGACAATCACAATGGACTGTTTTATTGCTAATGGGCTTAGTGTTCAGTAGGAAAGCACATTTTCCTATCATGCTTGATGTTTATATTATATTGCCTGAGAGCTCATTAGTTGTTGGCCTTTGGCCTTTCACCTGGTCTTTCTTCTGGTCACATTTCCCAGGGAGAGTAAAAGTGGGGGACGGAGAATAAGCATCTGGGTCAAGCCTGGGTCTGGAGTCTGACAGGGATTTAGCTTCTCTGTAGCACACAAGAAACCCTGATAGCATATGAGCAAAAGGGAAGTCATTTTACAACGGACCAGTGGACTTGAGAGAATCACGAATTACCGTGTACACTCATGTACATCATGGATGACTTCATCATCATCATCATCATCTCCTGATGCTTCTGTCTTACCAGTGTCTAGCAGACACCCCTGCCCAGAACCTTCCCATCAATTGATGGGATTCCATTGCTTGCTCAGATTCCTAAGAACGGTAGTGACCCTTTCTTTAAGAGCTCAGAAACCTCCTCTTCTGGTTGGAACATTGACTAACACAGCAGAAGGGCAGAAGAGAGCACCTAGTGCCCCACCCTGGCTTCTATGTGTGCTCTCAGGGTCATGGGCCACACTCACATACCCACACAATACGTAACACGCACACTTAGACACAGTCCTATAGAGCAGCGGTTCTTAACCTGTGGCTCTTCTTTGGCAAGCCTCTATCTCCAAAATATTTACATCACTATTTATAACAGTATCAAAATTATGGTTATGAAGTAGAAACGAACATAATGTTATGGTTGGGGATCACCACAGCATGAGGAAGGGTGAGAACCACTGATCTACAGGTTTTACAAAGTTCTACACTTCTAATGTAAATTAAGCAGCCATCAAACCCTCCTACAAAAATTTGTGTTAGTCAGGCATGGTGGCACACACCTTTAATCCCACCACTAGGGAGACAGAGACAAGAAGAGGCCCAGGGTAGTCTGACCTGCACAGTAAGTTCCTGGCTAGCCAGGACTACACAGTCTCTAATAATAACAGTGATATATTATTTGTAGCGACATATAGGAAGAAGTAAATAAAGCAATGAGAAGGCAAGGATTTTTATATATTTTTTTTTGGTTTTGGTTTTTCGAGACAGGGTTTCTCTGTGTTGCCCGGGCTGTCCTGGAACTCACTCTGTAGACCAGGCTGTCCTGGAACTCAGCAATCTGCCTGCCTCTGCCTCCCAAGTGCTGGGATTAAAGGCGTGCGCCACCACCGCCCGGCAAAGGCAAGGATTTTTAAATGCATCGGATGAGGATCTGCACTGCCAGGCAGTCTAAACAATGTTTCCGCCTCACAGAGACTCTCTCTGCAAACACCACGTGCTAGGGGCTCCTGCAAGCCCCCCTTCTGTCTCCATGACTCTCTTTCTTTCTCCGTTTTTTCTTTCCTTTCTTTTAAATCTATAGGTGGGTGGAAGGAACATTATGTTCTCAACCATTTCTTTCAAATCTTATGCGCACGCTGGTCTATAATTACCAGCTCTACGTGGTTGACTCCTACAGGAATCCTCAGCACCCTCCTCTGAGTCCCAGGCTGGTGTAGGCTGCCTGCGTTCATCCAGTCCTGTAGTTCTGAGATGGACCCCAAGTTTAACAAACACAAGTAGAAACCTGCAGCTCTCCTGTTTAAAATTCAGCTCTTCCATCCTTCCATTACCAGGGAAAGAATGAAGCCAACCAAACCCCGTGGTGTGTCTCCCCCACTCCCAACCCCCCATCCTCTGCACCAGCCATCAGTGAAGACCCTATTTCTGGGACCCCAAAGTTAGTCTATTATTCTAAGCTGAGGCTACTGGGGCTCCATGGTGTACACAAAACCTTCTCTGAGCTTCTCTCATCTGACTGAGTAGACACGTAGGGATTAGAGTGTCTACAAACACCTCTTGAGGGTGGCTTTTACTGTCAAGAAAGACACCAAGAGAAAAATCTATATAAATCCCTCTACAGGGAGTTTGATGGACAGTGAAGAAACTTTTTTTTTTCTTTCCGAGACAAGGTTTCTCTGTGTAGCCCTGGCTGTCCTGGAACTCACTCTGTAGACCAGGCTGGCCTCAAACTCAGAAATCCGTCTGCCTCTGCCTCCCAAGTGCTGGGATTAAAGGCGCGCACCACCACTGCCCGGCCTGAAGAAACTTAAAATACACTAAAACTTGAATGTGCAGGGATAACCACAAAGTTTCTTACCTCACATCATTTTTTTCTGGAAATTCATTTAATGCACCACAAGCTTTTCACTGGCATGCCCTTTCCCTTCCCCGAGATGTTGGGTGCACAAGTCTCTGACTTTTAAAATTGTGATTAATTATTTATTTATGTTTGGAAAATTTGCCTGCACATATGCCTATGCACCATGCCTATGCCTGATGCTAGCAGGGTCCAGAAGAAAGCATCAAGTTCCTAGAAACTGGGTATGCCATGTGGGTGCTGGGAATTGAACCCAGGTCTTCTGGAAGAACAGCAGTGCTCTCAACCAGGAGCCATTTCTCCAGCAGCAGCAGCAGCAGCACTCGCCGCTGCCCTCCCCCCCGCACCCCCACACTGCACCTTTTAAATAGTATCTTGCCATGTAACCCAGGCTGGACTCAAATTCTTTCTTTCTAAAACATTTTTCTTTACCTGGGTATGGTGGCAACCTGCTTGATTCCCAGCACTTGGGAGGCTCAGGTAGGAGGATCTCTGTGAGTGTGAGTACTACTCTACTTAGGCAAGTTCTAGAACAGCCAGGATTACATAATAAAGTCCTCAAAACAAAGACACATTTTGATTGATTAATTAATTAATGAATTAATTATGTTTTTTTAAGACAAGGTTTTACTGTGTAGCTCTGGAACTTGCTCTGTAGACCAGGCTGGCCTCAAACTCATAAGACCTATCTGCCTCTGCCTCCTGGGTGCTGGGATCAAAGGTGTGCACCACCACTGCCAAGCTAGCTGATATATTTTTTTTAGATATTTATTTTATTTTTATTTGTGTGAAGGCCTGCATGTGTACTTTGTGCATGCCTGGTGCCCAGAAGACAGAGTCAGAGCCCCTGGAACTGGAGTTACAGACAGTTGTGAGCCATAATGCAGCTGCTGTGAATAAAACCTGGGTTCTCTGCAAGAGCAGTAAATGCTCTTGACTACTGAGTTATCTCTCCAGGCCCTTTAAAATGTTGTTGCTTTAAAATCATATTTTATTTAGTGTGTGAGTGTGTTCATTTGTTTGTGTATGTGTGTATGCATGTGTACGTTTGCATCCATGCATGTGTGTGTGTGTGTGATAATGTGAATCTTGAGGTCAGAGAACAATTTGCTAGAGTCAGTTCCACTTTGTAAGTCTGAAGGCTTGAACTCAGATCATCAGGCTTGGCTATTAGGGCCTTTATCTGCTGATTTGTCTCCCTGGCCTGGCCTTGAATGCTCTGTTCTCCTGTCTCAATCTCTAAAGTGTTGAGATTACAGAAATGTGTACAATATAATCCTCTAACCATTTAGTCAGCTTCTTTCATAAACATTTTATGAAGTGTGTGTGTGCATGCATGTATGATGCAGGGGCCACATGTGTGCCATGGCACATGGGTGGAAGACAGAAGTGACTTTGTGAACTTATTTCCCTAACCCCAGCTCTCTGTGCCTTTGGGGGAATTTGCGTCCTGTCCTTTGGTCTACATTCAAGTGCTTTTCCTGGCTAAGCTGTCTAGTGGGCCATCAATCTCTTTTAAACTTCTGTAGACACATTAAATAACTTACTTTTCTTCCTGTTAATCTGGCCTTTGTTGCTTTCATTTGCAGGGGCTTAGGAGCAGAACATTTGGTGTGCCAACACTTCCTTATGTGTGTGATCTACTGTATGAGCTTCCTTGGCCACAGCCCTCCTCCCAGAGCTCTTCTTGGCCAAGAATGCTTTCCCTCCAGCTGATACCTCTACTTACTCTCTGAACCAAATTCAAGCAGCATCTTCCTAAGCAAGGCTCTGTCCTTCCAACTGTCCACTTTCCTGTACTTTCCCTTTATAACACTTTACACCAGTAATAAAAATGTGATTATTTGACCCATGTTTTACTACTAGGCTGCCATATTCGTTCTAGAGCTAGAAGAATAGGTATGAGTCACCAAGCCCAGCTCAGCTATAAGTATCTGGATGATAAGGGTCCTGCCTGTATTTGCTTAATATTGTATTCTAAGTTCCTAGCACAAAGTAGATTCATATGCACAAAATTACAGACTGAGGGGCTAAGGGACTAATAATCCAGCAGAAACTCTGCCTGTCATAGAGTAGGACTCCTCCTCGCCCAGCACCCATCCAGCACAGGTCTTTGAAGGCCAGTTACATAGTTGGGCCAAAGTAATATCGAATAGCCAGCATGGGCCAGGCTGATACTCTATCTGGGTAACTGTTCTGGGCTGGAATCAGATGACAGTTGACTTGAGAGGTGCTGACCCAGAAAACCATCCTGCAACATGCATGAGAGATCCTGATCAAGCCTAAAGATAGTTCTGTCACTGGGCTGGAAAACCTGAATGAAGGTCCCACCTCTCTCTTTGCAACTCTGTTGCTATGCAGCCTTTTGTCCTTTTTGCCGAACTAGAGAATTTCAGAGAGGGTAGCTGTTTGCTGCCCACCAGCTCTACTGATTACTTTTTTTTACCTGCTTGCTTGCTTGTTTGATGGGGTCTCATGTAGCCCAGGCTAGCCTCAAATTTGATATGTAGCTGAGTCTGGCCTTGAATTTCTGATCTCCTGCCTACTCATCCCAAGTGCTGAGACTATGAGTGTGATACCACCACACTTTATCCATCCATCCATCCATCCATTCATCCATCATCTCTCCATCCATCCACCCATCCATCCACCCATCCATCCATCCATCCATCCATCCATCCATCCATCCATCCATCCATCCAT
>NW_021604607.1:498023-511782 GCF_004785775.1 Grammomys surdaster | reverse complement strand
CATCCATCCATCCATCCATCCATCCATCCATCCATCCATCCATCCATGTAGTGCTGGGGATCAAACTTAGGGCCATGTGCATAGTAAGCAAGAGCTCTGCTCACTGCACGCCCCCTAGCATCCACTTCAGCCCACTCAGGGCCATGATGATGATTCCTTTAGGAGCTCAGAGCATGGCTCTCAAAGGCAAGGTGCTCTGACAGCCTCTGGACCTCTGAACTTTATACGTTGTTCTGTAGTTCAACCTTGGTGAGAGAGCCTCTATTTTGCTTTATTCTACATGCTAATTCTTCCCTCACTGTATGCCCTACCCCCCTGCCTCAGTATCACAGGGGTGAGACTGTAAACAAAAACCAGACACCACACTAGAGCTCAGAGAAACATTGTTGTGTGCCATTGTCTGTTCTCCAGTCCCATTCATGTCTTTAAGAATAAATTTTATCCACTGGGTGGTGGTGGCACATGCCTTTAATCCCAGCACTTGGGAGGCAGAGGCAGGTGGATTTCTGAGTTCCAGGTCAGTCTGGTCTACAGAGTGAGTTCCAGGACATCCAGGGCAACACAGAGAAACCCTGTCTTGAAAAACAAAACAAAACAAACAAACAAACAAAAAAGAATAAATTTTATCATCTCTATTAATGTGTGTGCAGGAACCTGCAGAAGCCAGAAGAGAGCATCAGATCCCTTGAAGCTGGAGTTATGGGTAGTTATGAATTGCCTGGCATGAGAGCTGAGAATTGAACTCTGATCCTCTGGAAGAACAGCAAGCTCTTTTATCTGCTGAGCTATCTCTTCAGCCACAGCATTCAGCTCTTTAAAACTTACTCATTGTCTACTGCCTCCAATCCCATTTCTCTCTGTTTTATAGAGAGGCTATTTAAGCTTCAGCCACATGTTGCCTCCTGTTAGCATTCATATTTTGTGTGATTCCCATGCTTATACAAATCTATATATTCATTATAATTTTTCTCCTGATATGTTCTTCTGTTTTGTGTCCAGTTACTTCATGGACTAAGTAGTTAAGTGAATGGATGGAAGCATGAACGTGGCACCACCAGTTCCAGACACTTCAGAGGCCATGTTCATGTAGGTCACCTGAATGAGAGACAGGAGAGTTGTTTCCCACTTCTCTTGATCATTGTCACACTGAACAAACATGTCAGCCAGTGTAGTCTGAGCAAACAATGAAGATCTGGGGAAGGACATCTAGAAAGGTGATTGGAAGGGCTGTGGGGAGCAGGAAGCTCCCAGTCAGTGAGTTGGTCTTAGCTCAGCTAGCAAATGTCTAGTTAGCTTTGGATACCATACTTTCTCTCTAACCATTTGTTAAATAGGCTAATGTCTTTTCTATGGACAAAACATTATGACCAAGGCAAGTTATAAAAGAAAGCATTTAATTGGGGGTTCATGGTTCCAGATGAAAAGAATAAACCTTTTATGAGACCCCGTAGCATACAAAGGCTGAACCCAGGCCATCTGTTCCAGGAACTTAGCTGACCACAAAAGGGCAGAACCAAGAATGCAGGTCATCTTGTCCTTAGGCTCTGGGCTCTGGGTTCCAAAGACTGGCTGGCCACATGATAGATGATTAAACAAGGTTAAATTCTTGAAAAAAAAATAAGTACACAAGGTGTGTTTCCCACATGATAGAATGGGCTGGGGACCTTCCACTGTTTTTATGATACTGTCTGCAGATGTTTTTATGGTTCCCCCTCGCCCCCTGGTTTGTGGTTTTCTCCTTTAAATACCCTTCTCTCTCTGGCCTCGGGGTCATCGCTCCTCTTGTGAGTCTTGGCCTCAGCCGGCTGATATCCCGAAATAAAGCCTTTTGCTGTTTGCAGCAAGTTTGGTCTCTTGGATTTCTGGGTGGCTGTGAATTCCCATGACTTGAGCGAGGGTCTCCCCTCTCGGGGTCTTACACAGACAGCTAGAGTTCATGACTTTCATGGCAAGAAGCATGGCAGCAGGGGGCATGCAGTTCTCTAAAAGCTCACATCCTTATGTGCAAGTGGGAGGCAGATATCCAGAGACACACACCACCTCCAATAAGCCCACACTTCCTGATCCTTCCCAAACAGTTCCACCAACTGAGGACCAAGTATTCAAATATATGAGCCTATAGGGGCCTTTCTCATTCAAATCAAAACAGTAATATTAGCCTTAAGGCATTGTGAGTCTCAAATAAGACAATATAAGACTTTTGGCTGCTCCAGAACTCTGTCCTCTGTGTATGACATGGTCAGTGCCATCTTGAGTTTAGGATAGAAGCAGTTAGCAACAGGAAACCCTCACAAGATCATGGTTATTAACACTCCCTCCAGGCTAGCAAGATAGCTCAGGGAGTAAAGGTGATTCCTGCCCAGTCCTGAAGAGTTAAGTTTGATTCGTAGAGGTAGAGAACTGGACGTCCTATGACCTCCACATGCACACTGTGGCATGCCTGCACATGAGTGAGCATGCAAATACATAAACGCATGTGTGTGTGTGTATACACACACACACACACACATACACACACACACACACCTCTATACACAAAATAAAAAATGTTAAAAAATCAGCTTTTGTAGAAGGGAGGGCTTGATTAGATCCTGACCCTGTACTGCAGCGGCTCACTCTCCCCTGCTGCCTGCTCAGTTGCTTGTAATCCTGTTCCAGCTTTGTGTGGCCTTAGAAGATGGTAGAGTATGTAGGGGGCAGACAGTTGGCTGGGGATGAGAACTCCAATAATGCAGCTTTGGTTTGTCACTCATGAGTTAGTTACCCCTCCCCCATGCTCCTTTAAGGAACCCAAAATCCCTCCGTGGATCACTAACCTACACTGAGTGGACTAGTTTATCATTGCTCTCTCTCCGAGTCTAACAGAAATTGACTCCCTGGGAAGAGTCAGCCAACACAAGCATTTGTTCAATAATGGAGTCACTGCTCGTTTCTACTCCCTTCCAACCTCATAAACATTTATGGAACGTTTGCTTTAATGACAAGGGACAGATGATTAAACTATGTAACAATGTGGGAGTGAAAAACTCAACTCTCCTCCCAAATGACCTCCTTTCTTGAGATGTGTTGATACTTTAATCAGATTAAAGCAGATCCTGCTAAGCCTTGTGATGACTTTACTATCTGTCCCCTGATCCATCAGTCACAGGATGTCCAAGTCACAGTCAAAAGCTATTCTAGATCTTTCACTCCTGAATGTTCAGGCAGGCTGTCCCTGCAACATCCAACTACAGACAACATAAACGATTAGCAACTTCGGAGATGCTGGTGGTGGCTCATGTCTGTAACCCCAGTACTCTGAGGCAGGAGGATTACCACCACTTTGAGGCCAACCTGGGCTATATATCGAGTTTCAGACTAACTTAGGCTACAGTGTAAGAGCCTGTCTTAACAAACAAAAGATTTCCAGGACTAAAGGTAATTGAACTGATCCAGAAAAAGCCACCTTTGCTCATTTTTCATCTGAAGGAACGGAAGTCCCTGAAATTCTTGATCTACTTGAAGCTAAGAGTTCAAGAGCTATTTCTGACTGCCAAAATGAGGCTGTGCCCTGCCCTGAGAGACTCCATTTTCCAAGTAGAATTGGACTCTGTCTTGAGTGCAGGATGATTTAGTTGGGGTTACTATTGCTGTGATGAAGTGCTATTGTAAGACTCTTGTGAGCCTTAGCTTACCGGAGATCCTCTGAGTGAACCATGCTGAGACAAGAATTGATGCAAAAAGCAAGAGGAAGTTTAACCATCCAATGCATTGGAGTCGTCCTGCACCCAAAGGAGAGGCGGTGACAACCCTGGGCAGCCCATTTGGTCAGTTTTTATACAGTTTAAGGGGCAGACTAGAGAAACAGCGACTAGGCACAATATGATTGGCAGAACAGTGTGACTTTTAAACTTTGGGGAATGAGGTCCTTGGGGAATGAGGTGGCAAGGACCTCCCTTGTCTGTAGGTGGCAAGAGTTGGTTGTGTCTACGTGTTTGTTCTGGGTCTTCCCCACCCACAGGTGGGTTCCCTTTTATGTGGTCTGAGGAATGTTAATCCAGCAAGTGTCCTCTGACCAAGGAATGTTAATTAGCCTCTCCCACATGGGGACAAGTGTTCCAAAGTTCCTCTTCACTACGACCAAAATCAAGTTGGGAGGAAAGAAAGGGTTTACTTTGGCTCACACTTTCACATCTTAGTTCATCACTGAAGCAAGCCAGGACAGGAAATCAAATGGCAGGAACCCAGAGGCAGAAGCAGATGCAGAGGACTTGGAGGGACACGGCTACTAAGTTGCTCCTTGAGGCTTATTCAACAGCCTACTTTCTTATTAGAACCGAGGATGTCCAGGGATGACACCAACCACAATGAACTGCCCTCCCCATTAATCACTAATTAAGAAAATGCTCTACATGCTTGCCTTTAGCCCAATCTTATGGAGGCATTTTCCTAATTCAGGTTCCCTCTTCTCAAATGACTTTACTTTGTGTCAAGTTAACACAAAACTATGTAGCATATAGGGGATGTAGGTCTCTGTTTGAACTTAGAGTTCACTGCCCCGCGCATTCTGGGAGGAGTACATTCCTTAGTCAAAGGACACTTGCTGGATTAACATTCAGAGGAAGAAGGGAGAGGCTGGTTAACATTCCTCAGACCACAGGGGAGAGAACCCACCTGCAGGTGAGGAGAGCTCAGAGCACATAGACACATTCCAGAAATCAAGAAGCTGGGCCCTTAATGTAATAAACCTGAGCAAATGGAAGATACTCATTGTCATAATCTGAGTCACCTAGAGGTCAGACTTTGTGGTTTCCCCTCATGAACTCTGTATAAGAACTGCTCCCAGCTTTTGTTCGGGCTCTCTTGCCTGCATGCGAGAGACTTGCGTGCACTAGTATCATTAAACCTCATGTTATTGCAGCGAGTCCCATCCATGTGTGTTTCTGTGGGAGTGCGGGTTTGGATCTTAGAGTACAACAGGGACACAAAAACAGCCCACTCTGTCGTGTACTACCGGGAAGCACAGACTAAGGATAACTAATTTATAAACATGGCAAGGGTATTTACTGCTCTGCAGAGTGATCAAAGTGATCTGGTCCGTGGGAGTACATAGAAGAACTAAAGTCATACCAGGAGAACCAGGCCTGAGACCTCCCAGAACACAGGAGAAGGAAACATATTGCCCCTTACCTACACCTCAGCAAAAGGAAGAGTCTACACATTGTTGTAGCTAGCGATGGTCTGTCTCTTGACTACATGACCAACAAGTGGAGACCTCCGACTGTCCCAGGAACTTCAGCGTGGCTTGGTTCCCACCCTGATGTGACCTGCTTGAGTTACTATCTGTCTAGCTGCTCCTCTGTCCAAGCGTTGCTTTTGTCTGGACCCAATCTTGCCCTCTACAGCCTTCATGGTTCCATATCTGGCTTTGCAGCTGGACTGCACCTTAATGTCAGCTCAAACATATGACCCAGTGGCTCAACTCACCACAGTGTCTCCGAGTTACAGTTAGCTGACTAACTCCCAGATCCCTATCCAGAGACACTCTTCATGTGGCTGTCTGCCTCTCGGCTCATGCTGCCCATGCCGCCCTCAGAACTCCTTGAACCTTGTCTGCTGTGGTCTCATTAATGCTACCCACATATAAACATATAAATATGTTTACCCATTGATATGTGATGTGTGAGTTCATATTAGTAATTAAGATCAGAACAAAAGAACCTGTATTTTCCAACAGCTAGCTATCAGGAGAATTGGCACAACTTAGCACATTGTAGACAACAAAATTGATTTATTGTCAGACAATACATTCTGACACTGTAGAAAGAGACATATGTGTTTGGCTATGTTTCTGGCATAGCATGCTCCCAACAGTTTGTTTGTGTTTGTTCATATTTTTCTGAAGGCACAGTGTTGGTGCCTGTTCTTGTACTTGACCAGGACTGAAGTTGTACCTCCAAATTTATGATTCATTTATACAGTTATAAATCAGAATAAGAGTTTATCTGTCCATTTGTGACTGAGCTTTTTACACCTGTGGTTGGGTACATAATTCGTTAATAGTGCAGGGAAAGGAAAACCTTTCCTTGGGGCATTGAACTGGGATCAGAAGACCTGGAAGAGAGAACTGGAGGAAAGGGGACACAAAGAATGAATGGCTTGTCTATAGTCTGATCAAACTGCTGATTTTAATTTTTTCACACAGGGGTTATATACACATAAAGGCAGGATGTGGGGAAGGGGATGACACAGGAGCATAGGTGTTCTCAGGGGCAGTACAGACATCTTCCAGAACAGGATATCAGCTGGGGGAAGAAGCAGGGAACAGGTCACTATGACTCTGTCTATGATTTACTTGTTTCTTATCTAAGCTGGTACTTTCCACCAAGGCCACCTACCCACAACGTCTATGACTACTAGTTCTTATCCAGGCTGGTAAATTTCCACCAAGGCTGCCTGTTTAAAAGATCTTATAGCTATCTGTTTTAGGGTCAGTGTTTTTCCACAGAGACCAAAACTTTGTGTTAGGAGGCATGTATGGCTGACTCAGACCTATTGCTGATTTTAGGCCTTCAGTGTATAAGCAAGGCTGCTCCCAACACTTGGCCTCCTAGGTTCTGTCTGGGGACTGTGAATTAAATGGCCAAAGACAGATTAACAGAAATCAACAGGTATACAAGTTTAACCAAAGTTTTATAAGCAAGAACTACACAGAAAATAAATGAAATTCTAAAGAGGTAGTTAGGGTTTGGCTTTCACACTATCTTAACAAAGGACCAGACAAGGGGTCCTGAGAGCTCAGCAAGCAAGGTACTTGCTGTTGAGCCTGACAACTGGAACTTGATCCCAGGAACCCACACTGTGAAAGGAAAGAACCTAATCCTACAAGTCACCTTTTGATCTCCACACGCACGTCATGGCATATTTGAAAACACCCACGACATCCACAAATACAATATATATGTGTAGCTGTAAAGAAAAATTAAAAAGGGGGGACTGGGGAGATGGCTTGGTGGCTAAAAGCAGACACTGCTCATGCAGAGGACGTGAGTTAGATTCCCAGCACCCACACTCCACAACTCGTGACTTCGAGTACTAAAAGGTAGTCCACCTTTATCCTCTGAGTCATGCTTTTATGTGCACGTGCCACACACGCACACAGGTACACATACAATTTAATATATATTATGCACACACACAATATATATATATGTATTTTGAGACAGGGTTTCTCTTTGTAACCCTGACTTTGCTGGAACTTGCTCTGTAGACCAGACAGGCCTTGAACTCAGAGATCTGCTTGCCTTTATCTCCCAAGTGCTAGGATTAAAAGTGTGTGCTACCACTGCCTGGCACATAAATATATTTTTTTTTAAAGGAAAAGAGTTCAGGCTATGAAAGGCACTAATTCAGGGAATGTATATATGGAGAGAGGTAAAGGCATACAGGGCTGCTTAATAAGATTTGTATTGCAGACTCAAGTCTCCACTGGGAAAAATGGTCTCAGGTGATTAAAAGTAGCCCCTTCTTCCCAAGGAGGAAAGGGAAACATAGGAAAGAGACAAATGGTAATTTATGTTTCTTTTAGAAAGTAAAATGCACTGCCTTGATGAAGGCAAAGTCTATAGCATGCCTGCAGCCTGCTGCTTCTTAATCATGTTCAGCTGAAAATAATCCATAATCCATTCATCAAAGTGTCCTTCTGCATTCCGACCTGCTGGACCGCCATTTGTTCTAGAGAGGATAAAAGGAAATGTGAACAGGAAATTACATTGATCGTTTGTAGTCTGTTCTTGAAATGTACTTATGACCAGGCCAGCTCAGTCAGTCAACAGGTTCTCCAGTGCAGGAGTGAGGATTAAAAAGAAAAAAGATGATTAGACAACATTGTATGTAGCCTGACCCCAGCCAGTTCTGAGGTTGAGGTGGGTTTATTTTTTTCCTAATCTGCTTTTATACTATTTTAATTACATGCAAGTAATAAGGTCAATTCTAGGTTGAGGAACAAGCAATACAATAAACACAAATAGTCAAGGAACAAGCAAAGCAATAAACAAAGGCCAGCGATCACTCCTGTGATTACTGTTTCTAAGGTGCTTATCAGGATAACCAAGATATCTGAGCCTACTTCCAAGTCCTAGCCTAAAGTCATATTCATGCCTGAAGCCTACCTCTTTGTTCTTTAGATTCCTGCCTGAAATTACTTCCTTGTTATGGCCCAATGTCATATTCCTGCCTGAAGTCCATTTCCTTGTCCTTGGCCAATGTCAGATTCCTGCCAAGCAGCCCCCAAAACTCTCCACATACTTAGAGTTTGTTTTAATCAGGACACAAAGAATTCTCAAGAAGGAAGCTTATATTTACAGATCCCTAGGAACAGGAGACAGGCTGTAGAGTGAAAAATTATAGATACTGGGTATATAGAACCCTTTTTAGACATAAAAAATATTCTTTAGGCTTTCTTTATAAGGACATGGAAAATTTTCTGAGAAACAGAGCCATGAAGCAAGTTAGGAATGTGGTAAGACCAGTCACCATTACTGGAACTGGAAAGAAAAGAAAGAATGCAAGTGAGCTAGCTGGGAACCAAGCTGGGAACCAAGCTGGGGACCAAGCTGGGAACCAAGCTGGTAACCACAGTGACAGGGCAAGGCTGCAGTAACAGGGCAGGACCACATTCTTGAGAAAGATTAGCGTACAGAGAGTTTTCACATGACCCTGACTCACGTAGGTTGGGTTCCTTTGAAATGTTCCGCTATTTTTATGTTATGCCACCTTAACAACCCCTCATCCCCCTCCCCATTCCTTGGTTTGTGATTTTTCCCTTTAAAAACCCCTCTCAAACTGGTTTTCGGGGTCAATTCAGCTCCTGCGTGGGCATATGAATTGACGGGCAGCTAGCTGTCACATGCTCGAATAAACCTCGCTTTTGCTCCGGTTCACAGTGTCTCGAGCAGATTACTGGGTGGTCGCGACTTTCTGAGACTTGAGTGAGGTTCTCCCCTCTGCGGGGGTCTTCAAGGCATGTTACAGAACCCCATGGGAAAGCATCATGGTGGGCAGGAGGCAGAAGTAGATTCTAATCTAGACACTTTGCTGGGGTCTTTGCAGTCAGGAATAGGTATACAAGCTGGGTGCATTCATTCAGTTTAGGATTAGATGGAAGAACCAAGGGAGGGCCTCTGGGGTCAAAGAATGGTATCTGGTTGTTCCATACCTGGCCTTAGAGTGATTAAGGGTGGAAGGGATGGTGGCGAGAACATGAAGATAGATAAAGGAGATGTTTGTGCTATTGGAATTTCAGGGAAAAGCCTTGTGTGTGAGTGTCTCAATGAATTAGGCTTAGTCAACCATCCCATTATGCCCATCAAAGGAACAATCAATGGTGAGCAAGAGAAAGAGGTTTTCATAAATGTGACCATATCAGGAAGACAGGACAGCAGTTCAGTCTTCAGGGGCTGACAGAACCTCAACATTTCCTTCCAAAGAAAACCAAAAGGAGATAATTGGGATACACATGTCCCACAGGGAACACACATGTCCCACAGAGGATTACACATATCTCACAGGGGACACACATGTCTCACAGGAAGCACACATGTCTCACAGGGGACACACATGTCCCACAGAGGGTTACACATGTCCTACAGGGAGCACACATGTCCCACAGAGGGTTACACAAGTCTCACAGGGGACACACATGTCTCACAGGAAGCACATATGTCTCACAGGGGGCACACATGTCCCACAGAGGGATGTCCCACAGGGAGCACACATGTTCCACAGAGGGTTACATATGTCCCACAGGGCAGCTAGTTTTACTCAAGCCAGTGAGTGTCATCAATGATTTGCTCAGCCTGGTCCTGAGGGGTGCTTGTGGAGAAGTGGATACCACTGTCATCCCTTGAAGGGAGCAGCCTGGTTCTCCTGAGGTAATGGCGTCTGCTCTGGGGATGCAGCCTCTGCTCCCATCCTCTGGGAATAGCTATGTGTAGTCTCACCATGGGGTGACCTTTTCACATTGGGGTAGTGTGGAGAGCCTTTGGGGCTGCTTGGCAGGAATCTGACTTTCGGCCATGACAAGGAAGTAAGTTCAAGCAGGAGTCTATTTTTAGGCTGAAGCAGAGAAGTAATTTCAGTCTAGAATCCAAGTCTTAGACTAAAACAAAGAAGTAGGCCTCAGGCTTGAATATGACTGTGGGCTAGGACAGAGAAGTAGGCTCAGATACTTTGTCATCCAGATGAGCCCTTAGAAACAGCAAGACTGATCATGGGACTCTGTATATTGCCTTGTTTGTTCCTTGACTGTTTGTTTCTATTGTATTGTTGGTTCCTCAACCTAGAACTGACCTAAATACTTACATGTAATTAAAAGGGTTTAAAAGAAAAGTTGAATTAAACAAACCTGCCTCATCCTTCAGCCTCAGAACTGGCTGGGGTCATGCTGCAGTTTTGTCTAATCATCTCTTTTTTTTTAATCCTCACTCCTGTGCTGGAGAACCTGTTGACTGGCTGAGCGGGCTTGGTCAGGGTAGTTCTAGTTCCTTGTCATAAAGATGTGTATGAGCCAGGTGGTGGTGGCGCACGCCTTTAATCCCAGCACTTGGAGGCAGAGGCAGGCGGATTTCTGAGTTCGAGGCCAGCCTGGTCTACAGAGTGAGTTCCAGGACAGCCAGGACTACACAGAGAAACCCTGTCTCGAAAAAACCAAAACAAAAAACAAAAAAACAAAAACATGTGTATGGATCAGTCCTATTATTCCTGAAAGCCAAGGTGACTACTGAAGATGGGGACTCTCCGTTACTTGGGGGTGTTAGTATGGGATATGGGTGGATTAGTTTGTATATCCAAGACTCAATTATGGGGAGTTGTTTCCTTCTCTAAAAACCACTGAGGTCTAGAAGGAGAAATCTTTCTTATATCAAAGCCTCAAATACCAGAGAATTAAGGGTATAGAACATGAGAGGGTGGGCATGTAGCTCAGAGTAGGGGCCTAGCATGAGGCTTTGGAGTCAAGTCCTAGCAAAAACAGGGGGAAAGAGAAGCATTTATAAATGAAAACGAAGAATGAGGGGCTGGAGGGGTGACTCAGTCGTTAGAAGTGCCTGCAGTACAATTGCAAAGAACTGAGAGCAGATCTCAGCACCCAAACAACAAGATGGGAGTCCCACATGCCAGTGGCCCCAGCTCTGAGAGTATGGAGGCAGGAAGATTGCTGAGGCTTACTGACTACTGTCCTAGTGGAAGAAACACACAGCTAGGTTCAGGGAGAGACTCTGCCTCACAGGAATATGTAGATGGTGATAGATCATCAAACCTGATGACCTCTTCTGGCCTCAAGTGTTTACACAGTTGTGTGCAGTCACATATACATCTGCACAAGACTCACAACAATAAACAATTTTTGAGACAGGGTCTCAGTATATATCCCTGGTCGACTTGAGACTTGCTAAAAAGACCAGGCTAGCCTTGAACTCACAGAAATGTATCTGATTTGCCTACTAAGTGCTGGAGTTAAAGGCTTATGCTACTGTGCCTGGCCTTAAATAGATCATATTTTATATGAAAAAGTCCATGCTTCTTCTGTGAAGTTGTTTTTCAGAGCTCTTCACGTAATCCTCCTGCTTCATCATCTCAAGTGACTGGGACCCTAAGCACAAACTGTCATACCAGCACATGAAGTTGGCTTTGTTTGCTTTTGTTTTGAGACCATGTCTATTATATCCCAGGCTGGCCTCAAATGTCCAGGTATAGCCAGAAATCCCCTTGGCCTTCTGTTCCTCACGCCTTTGCCTCCTCAATGGTGGGATTACAGGCATGGGCCAGCACTCTAGTTTGTGTGATGCTAAGTACTGAACCTTGGGCTCCATGCTAGGCTCTATGAACTGAGCTACACACCTAGTCCTCATATTGAGGTTTTTTTTTTTTTTTTTTTTTTGGTTTGGTTTTTCGAGACAGGGTTTTTCTGTGTAGCCCTGGCTGTCCTGGAACTCACTCTGTAGACCAAGCTAGCCTCGAACTCTTGAAATCAGAAATCCGCCTGCCTCTGCCTCCCAAGTGCTGGGATTAAAGGCATGCACCACTACTGCCCAGCATATTGAGGTTTTTTTGTTGCTTTTGGTTTTTGCTTTTATTTTTGAGACAAGGTCTTTCTACGTAACTGCGACTGCCCTGGAAATCACTTTGTAGTCCAGACTGGCCTTGACTTCACAGAGATCTGCCTGTCTCTGCCTCTCTAATCCTGGGATTAAAAGGCATGCACTACCATGCCTGGCTACATGAAGTAGTTGTTTTTCGTTTTAAGATTTACTTATTTATTTATGTATATGAGTATACTGTGGCTGTATTCAGACACATCAGAAGAGGGCATTGGATCCCATTCCAGATTGTTGTGAGCCACCATGTGGTTGATGGGAATTGAACTCAGGACCTCTGGAAGAGCAGTGCTCTTAACTGCTGAGCCATCTCTTCAGCCCCCACATGAAGTAATTTTAATTTTGATAAATGAGTGTAGAATTTATCACATATTCTGCTTTTAAAACAAGTTTAGATCTTTAGCCTGATTCTATTGCAGGGACTGTAATATCATTATACACCTTATTTCTTTGGTATTGAACTCCTAGTGAATTTGAATTTCCTATTGTTGGTAGTGGTTTATGGATTAGGTCATTGTTCTACCAAATATTTAAGGTTACTAGATTGTTCATATGTGTGCAACTAAATTGAACAATAACAGCAAATATATGAACAAGGAGAGAAAACGGATTGCTTATTGTCAATGTTGGTCAACACTGCTGCAAATCTTTCAGATTTTCTGACCTTATGTCCAATGTTCATGGAAAAATTCAAATTGTCATTTGTCAGGCAAACTTGTGATATCAGCAATAACCATATTGTTTCACAAGTTCAATTTAAGCAAAATTCTCAAGATTCTCCAAAGGACTTTCAGACCCAAGACTATAGAACGTTTAGTTAATTAATGAGAAATCTTTGGTTTCCTGGCACATTTTTGAGAAAATTAAAATTCACAGACAAATAGAAAGAAAAGTCCTAGGTCATCAAGCATTATTTTGACTCAAGAAAGTACACATAGGCCGGGCGATGGTGGCGCACGCCTTTAATCCCAGCAGCTGGGAGGCAGAGACAGGCGGATTTCTGAGTTCGAGGGCAGCCTGGTCTACAGAGTGAGTTCCAGGACAGTCAGAACTACACAGAGAAACCCTGTCTCGAAACACCAAAAAAAAAGAAAAAAAAAAAAAAAGAAAGAAAGAAAGAAAGTACACATAGAGAAGGTTAACTTTATATATTTAAAAATTTTAATATTTTTCCTTTATATTTATTTTTCATTCATTAATTTATTTATTCACTTTACAGGTCAACTTTGTTTTAAAGCTAGGATTGGGGTCCAGAGAGATGAAATAGCCATTAAATGTGCTTGCAGTTTTTTCAGAGAACATGAATTTGGTTCCCAGCACCCACATCTGGCTGCTTACAAGTGCATATAACTCCAGCTATGACAGATCTAATGTCCTCTTCTGGGCTTCACAGATACCTATTCTCTGATACAAAGATACATAATTTAAAAACATAAAAATAAGGGCAAGCATGGTGGTGCATGCTTTTAATCCCAGCACTTGGGTGACAGAAACAGACAGATCTCTGAGTTCAAGGCCAGCCTGGTCTATAGATTAAGTTCCAGAATGGCCAGGCTACACAGAAAACACTTATCTCAAAAAGAAAGAAAGAAAGAAAGAAAGAAAGAAAGAAAGAAAGAAAGAAA
>NW_021604607.1:492723-498013 GCF_004785775.1 Grammomys surdaster | reverse complement strand
AAAGAAAGAAAGAAAGAAAGAAAGAAAGAAAGAAAGAAAGAAAGAAAGAAAGGAAGGAAGGAAGGAAGGAAGGAAGGAAGAAAGGAAGAAAGGAAAAAAGGAAGAAAGAAAGAAAAAAAAACAGAAGAAGAAGAGGAGGAGGAGCCTTCAGCACACCAGGAAGTGTTCTTACCAAGGATCAAATGTGTAGGCACTCTGGTTGTTCAGTTCCCAGTCATATGAACCATCAACACTGAGGTTGTGGCATTTTTGTTAGAGGAACACAAACTGAGAAAGACAACTAGAAACATCAATAATGATTTCCATCATAGTATAGATTAGGTTCACTATAAATAAACCCAATGTCTATCAACTAATGAGTGGATAAAATGATTGTGGCTATTTTATATAACAGAGCCCTGTTTATCAGTAGAAAGAACTGGAATAACACTTTATAGCACAGTGTGAATGAATCTGGAAAACACATATGACGGACACCTGTCACAAAGACTGCAAAATACGTAGTTGTATTTACATGACGTGTTCAGAACAGGCAAATCTATAGAAACAGAAAGTGGATTTTGGGTTGGCAGAGACTGAGGAAGGACTGAGACGATATGAGTTGGGGGTTGGGGTGGTAGGGGAAGTATAAAAGAATGTTCCAGAATTAACAATGGTGGCCACACAGTTCTACTGACATCACCACATGGCACATTTTATTTATTCATTTTTACTTTTGTTTTTGTGGGGCAGGGTCCTAGAACTTGCTGTGTGGATCAGGCTGCCCTTGGATTTGTGTTATACTCCTGCTTCTGCCCCAGAGTGCTCAGATTATAGGCAATTACCACCATGTCTGGCTCCTACGTGATGATATACTTTCATCTTTTTTTTTAAGTTATGTTTGCCAATGACCAACCTTAACTTGGAAAGGGGTTCTGAGAAAGGGATGTCTGGGAGCGTCAAAAACAAACTATTCATTCGAAGTCATATCATGAGTCCAGGCCAGGCGGTGGTGGCGCACGCCTTTAATCCCAGCACTTGAGAGGCAGAGGCAGCAGGCGGATTTCTGAGTTCGAGGCCAGCCTGGTCTACAGAGTGAGTTCTAGGACAGCCAGGGCTGCACAGAGAAACCCTGTCTCGAAAAACAAAAAAAAAAAAAAAAAAAAAAATCATGAGTCCAAGCTGGCAGCCTATGCTCTGCTGGAGACAGCTTTCCAGCCTTCTTTCTTTCTGTTCTGCTTTCTTTCTCTCTGATCTGCTCTTTCTGGAGATCTCTAGACAGCTCTCTCTCTGTGTTCTGCTTGAGAGAGTTCTCCAAGGGGTTCTCTCTTGCTATTCTAGACAATTCTCTGGATAGCTCATCTGCAGATCATAAGCGCAGTCTTTTATTTTTTTTCTATTTTACATTATCAGTCCCGTCATTGACTCTGGGTTTTCCTTCGATTATCCTAAGAATCGGAACTGCTGACCCCAGCCCCTTAACTCTTAGGAGACAGCAAGCACACGTTTTCTTTTAACATTGTAAAAGAATTCAAAGATCTGCCTGTCTCTGTTAATCATATAGGATAAGCTAGCTGGCTGGGACCTAGTCCTGAAATTACCCTTTCTACCACACCTGGGTTTGGACTCTGTCCTGTGTCCTGTGTCTTGTGATGACCTTGAACTCAGAAATCTGCCTGTCTTTGCATCTTTCTGACAAGCTGGCTCATAGTGTAGCTACCTCTGTTACTTTAGACTTGTGAAGCCCCTTATAATTCATACTGTATCCTTATATTTTACATAGTTGAGAAATTATATATATTTTGAACTCATGGTTTTAGAGTTTTTTTCCACAGCCTTAATGGCTGACCTGAAGGTCCCAGAGTTTATCATTTTGCTAAGACCTTCACTGCTGGATTCCTGCTGTCTGATTATCATGAAGTCATTAACATTAACAGGAAGGATGTTCCTTGATGGAGGAATATAAAATATGTGCATTACTATACAAACAAACATTGTGCCCAAGACAGCCATAGACACTCTTGGAGCCTATACCTGTTGGCCCTATCCTGGAGGGCAGCAATCATGTCAGTCTGTCCCCTCCAAGGCCAAGCAGAATTGGCAATGTTTATTTATTTATTCTCTCTCTGTCTCCATTTCTTTCTGTCTGTCCTGTCTCTCTCTGTCTCTCTGTGTCTCTGTCTCTGTCTCTCTCTGTCTTCTCTCTCTCTCTCTCTCTCTCTCTCTCTTTCTCTCTGTAACATAACATGGCATGCATGTGAAGATCATAGGACAACTTTCAGGAGTTGGTTCCCTCCTTCTATACCCAACCATTTGAGCCTATGGGGACACGGGGACACTCTCACTTAACCGCCTCAGTTCAAGGCAATGAAATTATGTGGAAACTCCCTTCTGAAATCCCAACACAACCCATGAAGGCTGGTTGCAACACTGCAAAGGAAGATTGGTGCAGCTCACTGCAGAAGGTCTGGAGGAACTAGCAGCAATTACACAGAAACACTGAGAATAAATAGTCTGGGAAGGATTCAGACCCAACCCTCAGGGCAAAAGGACTAGGTCAAGATGCAGTTTGTCAATCAGGAATGGATGGAACTCAATTTCCTGAGCTGCCAGAGAATAGCCAGGATGGGATGGGTCTTCTCTGAAAGCCAGATTCCTAGCTACTGGGGTGTGATATATACAGCATCTTCTACGATGAAATCCCACAGTCAAGCCATGTTCCATGTTCTATTGCTCCACATGTTCCTTAACGGTCCCCCTAGGTGTGGCACCAGGTCCTAGAGGTGCCACGTGCACAGTTTCTCTCATGACACCTAGTCCTTGTCATGTTGGGGTCCCTGGTAGCCTCATTAGGGCAAAGCAGCTGAAGGAATCCGAGCGACTCAGCCTGCAGCTGTTTTCCTCCAAGCTTGTTTCTGTAGTCAGGTTTGGTCCTGAGCTCTTCTGGGTGGGGCCCCCTAACTAGGCAGCAGCGGGCATAAAGATCTAGCTCAGTTTTGGGGTGGGGGCTGAATCTCCCTCTTTTGTGTGACTGTGGTTTAAAGAGCCTCGTGTCACCAGGAGACATGTCATACTTCTGGGCTTGTGGGCTTCTCTGTATGGTCCTCAACTCCAGGTCTTCTAGAACCATAGACATGGCAGAGAAATCTTACCAAGTGTTGTTGAGAGCTATGTTCATGTTTGGGATAAATACACTGATCTGGAGACATAACTTAAGAACAGAAGAGAACGGGATGGGGGGGAACCCTCATTTTCTAGGACTTTTTCCACCCTGTGATTCCAGGTGCTGCCTTGCACTTTACGTCCCCATTGGACCTGCTTGATCCCTGAGGTGCTGGGGTTTCAGGGCCTCTTAGTCAGAGTTGTGAATCTCATTCAACTTTGTTCCCGCACAACTGGACTTGATCTTGAGTAAGGAAACCAAAGAGCCTGGAAAGGTCTGAAGAAAGTCCTGGGAAGCCAGGCATGGCAGCACGTGCTTGGAAACCCAGCATTTGGGAGGCAGAGGCAGAAGGACTGTGAGTCCAGGGCCAGCCTGAGCTATATCAATGTCTTATTTCAGAAAATGAAAGGAAGGCGGGAAAGAAGGAAGAGTGGAGGGAGGGATGGAAGGAAGGAAGCAGGAAGGAAGGGGGAGGACAGTTCTAAGCTCGAGTCCTGCTTCTTCTGCAAACCTGAGCAGACTTCTCTCTCAGCGGGAGGGTAAGACTGCCCAACTTGTAGGTTGCAGGGTGGACTTAGGGTCAGGTGTGGATATATTGCCCTCTTATCAGATAGATGTGAGTAAGGACAAGTCAAGCCACCCAGGCTGTAGCTGTCTATCATTGAGCCATACCCCTCTTACTGGGAAGAATTGTGTGTGTCTGCCACCTGCTGCAGCAATGGCTGTAAAAGTCACAGGCAGCTAACATGGCTACATCCAGGTTCTGTGAACCATGGGGTGTGTAGCATACACAATTTGGGATGTCTTCTGTAAGGAAAACCTTGTGACTGTATGACTTGGGTGTCTCCAACTAGGACACTTAGACTTCTTTAGCTTCCTGGTAATTCTGCCTCTGGCATCTGGATTTAATCTCAGCCTGGGCCGGGAGAACCTTTGAGGGCAGACTAGCATCCAGACAATGTTCCTTGTTCCTTCCCCTGCATTTTTCACAGGAACATTCTCTGAAGCTCCCAGAGGAGTGGACAGGTCCCACAGTGATTCACTCTGAGCTGCCCTAGCCTGAGGGCTCTGTGCCTCACTGAAGGCCTCGCTCTTCTCTAGCAATGAGGGCAGAAGCACTCTAGGCTACAGGCCTCAAGCAAAAGTCCTCATTTCCTAAGGAGGAAATGGGCCCAGAAACAGGCAGTGACTTACCCGAGGTCACACAGCCTGTGAAAGGCAGAGTTTCCAGAGGAATGTGGAACTCCACCCACTGTCTCTCCTCTTGTAAGTAAAGTCTTCTTGAAGCTGCCCTGCCTCACCCCTGAGCTGTCTATCACAAGTCTCTAAGCTGTGTTAAACAATGACCCCTGACTCACCTCATTGTCTGCTATAGGGTTCTATTCTCTGTAATAAAACACTGACCAAAACCAACTAGGGTGGAAAAGGTTGATTTCAGTTTACAAGGGGAGTCAGGTCAGGAGCTCCAGGCAGGGCTGGAGGCAGGAGCTGATGCAGAGACCATGGAGATGCTGCTTGCTGGCTTCTCCCCGAAGCTTGCTCAGCCTGCTCTCTTATACCACCCAGGACCATCTGCCTAGGGCGGTGTCACCCCAGTGGGCTGGGCCCTCCCACAACAACCACTAATGAAGCAAATTCCCTACAGTTGGGCATGGTGGTCTACACTCCAGAGGCAGAGGCACGTGCCCAGAGGTTTGTCTACTAGGTGATTCAAAATCCTGTTAACATTGACAATATTAACCCTCAGACTAAAACCTTAACATCCAATATTGGTTGAGTCTGTGAGTGATGAACTTGCATTTGGGACATTGACTGGACTGAAATATGTCCTGTTAGTGGGTACATGGTTACCACCCTCATCCTGAGTGTGTATACTTTATATTATATGTTGGTAGTTTCAAATCTTCGACTCACAAAAGTTTTAGGTGCCTACTGTGTATGCCCCTACTATTGCCTGGCCCTTTCTTTCTGTATCCAAAATGATAACAAACTAAAACAAAAAAAAACATATAAACAAACAAACAAAAATCTTAAAGCCATAACTAAAACTAATGCTGTATTTTTTTCTTTTTGTTGTCTTCAAAGGGTTTTATGGTTTTCTTTACATTTGTGTATTATGTAAGTCCATTATGTAAGGTACTAAGAGGA
>NW_021604607.1:423911-492323 GCF_004785775.1 Grammomys surdaster | reverse complement strand
TGGGGGGTGGGGAGGGTTGGGGGGGTGGAGGGTGAGGGGTGGGGAGTCGGGGAGGGGGCTGTATGGAGAGTTACCGTCTTGGTGAGTACGGAGTTTCAGTCCAGTACAACGGAACAGTTCTAGATGCGTCCTTCAGGAATGCACGTACAACATGGTAACTGTGCTTACTACCAACGGACTGACTACATACAACATGGTAACTGTGCTTACTGCCAACGGACTGACTACATACAACATGGTAACTGTGCTTACTGCCAACGGACTAACTAACACGGCTCAAATGGCAGATTTTATCGCATCAGAATGTCTGTTTAGGGAGTCTCCTGTGAACTGTTTGCAACATGTTTCTGGATCACTCATTAATTGATGGGTTAAAGGCAGTCACTGACAGGTGCTCATTTGATATTTGCATAAGATTTATGATTTTTTTCCTTTTAATAAGTGGTTAGGAGCTAAAGTATCTGCTGCTCAAGCTGAAGGAACAGATCAAAGGAGGGAGGGAAGCGAGCAGGGGCGGGGGCGGGGTGGAAGAGACAGAGATAAGAAAAGACAGGAAAGCCAAGAGGGTAGGATGGGAAGGGGGTGGAGGAGCAGAAAGCTCAAAGAGAAGCAGGAGAGGGAGGCGCAGGGCCGCAAGGAAAAAAGCGGGAGGGCTTTCCTTCTGACCTGTACGTGTGCTAAGGCTCTACCCTTGGCTTGAAGGAAGTCTTTATTTTGACTCTGCTTCGAAAAGCCCTCTCTGTCCCTCAGTCCGAGAAGAAATTATTTTCTGGCTCTGCCGTTTCCCAGGTCACCAGTTATATTAAGCCAAAGTCCCTTGGTGGCTGCTGTCTATAATTTTCCACTCCCCACCCTTTTGAGTCAGACTGCAAAATAAGGCCATTTTGAAACTTGGTTTCCTCCTGGTCCAAGCAGTGGAGATGTGACACAGGACTTTTTCTGACCCTCTACAGTTCAGGCAGGGACTTAGATTAGCAACTGAAAGAGTAGCATGAGGCAGCAAGGATGCCAGGACCCCAGTCGGACCACCCGGAGGTGCTCTGCTCCGTACTTTTCCCAGCCTTTAGGGGTGAGGGAAGGGCATAGACCGGACAGGAACATGGTCAGGGACCGACTGGACGACTGGGGGGATGAGACGACACACCAAAAATTCATACTACGCCTCTTAGGTGTTAGAAGCAAACGCTTGGCCCTGACTCCACGCCTCGTGGAGAACTGAGAAATCGGCCGTCATTGCTATAACTCGTCTCAGAAGCCAAACGTGCTCTCTGCGGCCCCTGTCCCCCATTCCGGCTGCGGCCCAGCAGGCCACCTAGCCACTCCCTGTTCTCCCCACCCAGTCCTTTGACTCACACTTTCTTTATTTCCAGAGTGGCTTACATCCTCCCTTAAGCACTCACGCTGACTTTATCACAACACTCGCCGCCCTAGCTGGTACTTCCAGAGCCCAGGCTGATTTCTGTCGTAGTTAAGGAATAGCAGGGTAGGCAATCTGGCCTGAGAGAAGTGAGTGGTGGCCGCTGCAGGGGGCTCGGAGGCGCAGTGGGTGGCCAGCAGCTCCGGCTTTTCTTGTGAGGGAAATGGGGAGCCATTGCAAGGAGTGCAGAGAGAAGAGACTTAGAGGTTTAAAGCCCTCGTGATCTTAAGTGACATCCTGAATACTTTTCAGAGAGCAAACCATTCAGGGGTCAGATTTCGGGGTACTCACAAAGATCTTCAAGCATATGGGACCAAATTCACAGGGACCTTGAGGATAGTGGGAGTTTTTCCTCGACTGGGCGGGGAATAGGATGTCTATGCCCTTCATCTCCCTAGATAGCAGCCTCCCACTGATAGGGCTTTCTGCCCCTGAACACAGAATGGGCTTAGATTCTTGCAGATACAGGAAAAAAAAAACTTACCAAAAATGGGCAGAGAATCCTGACCTACCAAACTGAGACACTGACATTGCCTGTTATAGAGACTCATGAAGGATAAGGCGGACTTCTTGGAGGAGGGAGGTTCCACTACCTAGATGGAAGGTCGGAGAAAACAGCCTTTCCTTGCAGTCCTCCCAGGGCACAATTGTTGGCTCTGAGTCCCCCTTCAGGCTTGACCTGACACACGAGCGCTAATTTAAAAGCCTCATTGAGAAAAGTGAACGACTTCAGTCCTCGACACTTTCAGGCTCTTTCTCTCATCTCGCCCGGAAAATGCACAGCATTAATAACCAATAAAAGTTAAGAACGTCACCTCCCCACCCCTCTGGAATTCCTAAGGGTGAAATTTCTGCCTGGGGACGTCCCAGGTTGTTCTCTCAGGTAGGGAAATTCCGGAAACGCCTCCACTCCCACAATGGATGTCCCCCCCCCCCCTCCCGCCGCGTCCCTGGAGGTGAGCCGCGGCAGGTGCGGAGGGCGGGGCGGCGGCGCGCGGAGGGCGGCTGGTGGCCGGCAGGGGGCGCAGGGGAGCCGCTGAATCCGGGGAGGGCTCCAGGCCCTCGCCTGTCGCCTGCCCAGCCCAAGGTGTATTTGCCGGAAGGTCACCCTGGTCCCTTCTCTCCAGCCAACCCTTTCCGGCCAACCAAGGTGTGGCCGCGGGAGAGGTAGATCAGGGTGAGATTCAGGGGAGGATTGTCAGGACCATGAGGATCAGCGGATTTGTGGCAGGAGAGATATCAGAGCCTCCTTCGCCCCTGCCCTACCACTAATGGCCGCAAAGTCCTGGGACTAAGCACTGGGTAGGGACCCCTGGAGTAGGACTTGGGCTCTATTTACTCCTGCAGGGCCTGGCGCGTGATAGGAACCAGTCCTATTTGAGTTAAAAGAAAGAACTTTTTGCCTAGGAGCTTCTCCTCTCGTCCTCCTGTTAATCCAGGTACTTACCTGTGTCACGTAGTCTCCCCCATCCCCCCCCCCCCCCCGTGCCCCCCCCCCCCCGCCTGCCCTGAGGCCCTGTCTTCCCAGGCCTTTCCACAGGCTCTTTCACTGCTCAAAGGGCCTCACTAGGTAGTTGGACTAAGTCCCTTACACAGCCTTGAAGCTGGTCCATCCTATTGAAGGGCAGCAGAACATACCGCCCGGACACATGCCACTTTAGCATAAGAATTATTTTGAGCAAAAGGCAACTGAAAAGACACATGAAGAACCCTCCCTCCCCCGTTTGCCTATAAGCTGGATGGAAATATTACACGGATGTGCCTGTTCTCTGCTTTACCAGGAAGGTTGGTATAACGGAAGACACTTGAGACCCTTGTACACCCGGAGGTGGCACCAGAGGAATCTACGCAGCAAGCCTAGACTGAGGAGCCTTTGTCTCCTGTTTTTTTTTGTTGTTGTTTTTGTTTTGTTTTGTTTTTCTGGTTTGCCTTTCACAAGTTGCTGCCTCTAGAGAGTTTGTTTCTTCGTCTTGTTTCTTCGGCCTTTCCCCTTTCCTAAAATTACACTACTCCTTATAGAAGTCATAAGGAGGGATATCTCTCACTTTTAATAAACTATTTTTCTCCCGTTAATATTTGTTTAGAAATTCTGGCCAAGAACTTTCACTCCCTCAACCTGTCTTAAGATATTCGGCACATTGTTTTGCTTGAGTCTGTGGCGTACACTAAATATACTTGAGAGAACATAGTTTGATCTGTCCTTCTTCCTGTGAGCTGCCCGTCCCACTTTTTCTCTATCAGGCTTTGGAAGGACAGCAGCTTCAAGTCCCATTCAGTTCCTTCAGGAAGCGCCCACCCACAGTATCAGAAAAAGCTCTCTTAGGTTCTGGCTAGCATCAAAAGAGGGATTTGTGGGGAGGAAGAAGAAGGAAAAGTTGTACTTTCTGGCTTAGGCCTCAGAAGGGTAGGCAGACCTAGCTGAACCTTATGGTTCTGCATTAGGGGAGAGAATTCTGGGAAAGAAAAAGTATAGTGTCTCATCAAAGGAAAAAAAATGTTCTGCCTATCTCTTTAGCATGGTTTAAGGTAAAACTGTCTTCCTAGAAGTGGTCTCTTGGCCAGGTGATTGACACAGAGCAACTGTACTATCTGGAATGTTAGGCTTTCACCTGTCACTAATTCTTTCTCCAGCCCCGATCCCCCCCCCCCCCCCAATCCTAGTTTCTCTATGTATCCCTGACTATCCTGGAACTTAACTGTAGACCAGGCTGGTCTCGAACTCAAAGATCCACCTGCCTCTGTCTCTCAAATGCTGGGATTAAGGGCATTCACCATCACACCAGATTATTGATGGTATTCTCTTGACCACAAGGAGTTTTTCTTTAGTTAGCTTTATTGTTCTGTTATTCGACATTTATGTACCTAGCTGTTCTCACTTACTAATTGTGAACATGGCCAGTAGGACAGCTCATTAGTAAAAGCACTTGACAGCAGGCCTGAGCACTTGAGTTTGACTCCATGTGATGGGAGGAGAGAACGAACTCCCTCTAATGTCTGCACATGTGTCTCCACACACACAGGCTCCACACCTCCCCGCAGGCCTCCACCTACACACTTGCAAATAAATGAATGGAATGAAAATTAAACTGTCAGCATTTGGAAAGGGGTTGACACACTGCTTTTCTTCTGTCTCTTCTGTTCACACCACTCACTGTTGCTGAGGATCTGCTACGTTCCAGGTAGAAAGTTTAGCATGTAGGGTTTGCAAAGTCCCCACAATTAGGGAAGGGAGAAGAGGGGAGAGGTGAGGGCACTTAAGGAAAGGTGCATGTGGTCTCTTCTCACCAGGGAGAGGCACTCAGAGTGCAGCTGACGTCCTAGAAGCACTGGGTATCCTGAACTGGGAAGTAGTCTCATGCTCTGAGGTTGGCTGTCCATAGATTCACCCACTGCTTCACTCTCTCATTCATTTGATAAATGTGTGTGTGTGTGTGTGTGTGTGTGTATATATATATATATATATATATATATAATTTATATCTTATGCTTACTAGTGTTCTGTCTATATGTGTGTCTGTGTAAGGGTGTCAGATCTCCTGGAAGTAGAGTTACAGGTGTGATTTGCCATATGAGCGCTGGGGATCAAACCTTGGTCCTTTGGAAGAGCAGATAGTGCTCTTAACCACTGAACCAACTCTCCAGCCCCATTTGATAAATATTTGATGATTCCTACTTTGTCTAGGTGACTTATGAGATGGTTCACACTCAGGGCTGACTGGTGTGTGCGTGTGTGTGTGTGTGTCTGCATGTTGGAAAGCTGGTGGTGAGTTGCTTGTCAGTTCCTGTGCAGACCAGTAGCTTCTTCTGGAAATGGTCTAGAGGGAAATGGTGTGTTCCCAGCTGAGGCAGGAAAATCTGGTATTCCTGGAGGGCAGGAAGACACTGGCCTTACCTGAGGCCAGAGGACCATCTCTGTGGGTTACTTTGGAGTATCTTCCTCAGGTAAACATCATATTCACTTTGAAGTTCATTCTTTCTATGATCATTTGAGGTTTTCCAAACAGTCTTGGGAGGTCTTTGATGTATATTTTAGATGGAGATGTGTGATTTCCTGGGCATCGTTATGAGAAGGGCTGGGCCTAGACCTGATATCCCCAGCCTCCTCTAACAGACAACTTTTGGATACCTTTGGGGCCCTGAATGCTATAATTTGCACATGAGATGTGGTGTCCAGATATCCAGACAACCAGGACTGCTGAAGAACCTGACAGATGGAAGTAATCTCTGACTCCTGTGATAAGAGCAGCTAACTAACATCCAAATCTTAACTCCTAGTGCTTCCATGCTCTATTTAAAAAAATATATTTTTATTTTTGGAGATAGGCTGTCCTGAAGCCCAAGCAGGTCTTGAACTTGAAATCTTTACTCAATGTCCTAAGTGTTGGTATTAAAGGAAGCATCAATATGCCTGACTCTGAACTCTAATATTGTTCCCCCAACTTAACTTCATTTAAAGAATCCACTCCCTAATTCTAACTGGAATATATCACTCCTAAAGACAAATTGCCCCCTCCCGATTCTTACGAGGGATGAACCTCTTTCTTATGCTTTGTACAACCCAATGCAGTTTCAAGCATTGCTAAGCAAGGAGAAGAGCGGAAATGGGAGTACAGACAGCTGAGGAACGTTGTCTTTATTAAGAAAGCAACCTTTCCCCTCTCCAGGTATCCAGGTCTTCAGGCCTTTCTGGAAGGAAGGGGCCGGGAGACATTTTCTTGAGAGACCTCAACAGGCAAGTCTTTCCAGACAGAGGAAGCCCTAACAGACACTTGTTAGGGATCCAAGAGGAATATTATGTGAACCATCCGATATCCCAGGGCAGGCTGGGTGAATCAGATATGTACTTCCTGCTCTCGGGAAGATTGTCATATAGGGGCAGATGTTTTGTTTTGTTCTATTTGTTGAGCATTTGCAGCGGGCTAGGTTCTCCGGTAAAGTGCTTTTCCATGGTATATTTTATTGAATTACTCTCACTCTAGGGCAGTGGATTTCAATCTGTGGATTGTGACTCCTTTGAGGGTTGACGGACCCTTTCACAGGGGTTGCCCAAGTTCATTGGAAAACACAGATATTTACACTACGATTCATAACAGTAGCAAAATTACAGAAAATAACTATGCCTAGGGTCACCACAGCCTGAGGATCTATTTTAAAGGGTTGCAGCGTCAGGAAGGTTGAGAACCACTGCTCTAGAGAAAAGAACAACAGGTCCGTTGTTGTGTAGATGAAGTATCTTAAGTTCTGAGATTGGCAATGGCAAAATTAGCAAGTAGCCAACTCCGAGTTCTTCTGTGTGCATTACCTCTGGGTGGGCAGGGAGTGCTCCTTACCCCTGAAGTCTGCTTTTGAACAAAATTGTCCAGGCACACCTCAGTCCCGGAGCAAGCTGAAGGGCTAGAGGATTGACTTTATTTTCTCCGAGGCCCCGCCCACCAGGACAAGCCTGGCTATCAGGTTCTAAGTCTGAGGTGGAGCTGTTAGCAACCCAACCCGGAGGGAGAGGGCAGAGCAGTGGCTCCTGGGAGTTGAGAGTTAGTTTCTGTTCCTTTCTCAGGTGTATCAGTGTCTTTCCTTTCTGCTGTCTTGTGGACTACTAAGGCTCTGAGTCACAGTCAGGTCCTGGTGTACTCTGGTTTCTTGTTGCCATTACCGCTGATTTGTGCACAAAGCCTTTAATAAGAGGTTCTGCTTCCTCTTTACAGTTACTGAAAAGTAACTTGTAAGTCAGGTAAGGAAGGAAACCTTAAAGGTACAAGGTGGCCATAAAAACTGGACCTAAGCAGGGCGGTGGTGGCGGACCCCTTTAATCCCAGCACTTGGAAGGCAGAGGCAGGCGGATTTCTGAGTTCGAGGCCAGCCTGGTCTACAGAGTGAGTTCCAGGACAGCCAGGGCTACACAGAGAACCCCTGTCTCGAAAAAACAAAAAACAAAAAACAAAAAACCAAAACCAAAACCTGGACCTAATAGATACAACACATGGTGTCTGTGAAAATAACAGCATTCTGGATGCTGAATTTTTAAAAGACAAATTATTTCATTTAATTAAACAACATAACTTATTTACTTTTATGTACATTGGTATTTACCTGCATGCCTGTGTGATATGGATACAGTATGTCTGTATGTAGGTGTCAGATCCCACGGAACTGGAGTTACAGATATAGTTTCCTACATGGTAAGTAGCCATCTCCATGTAGGTGCTGGGTGTTCTTAACCAGTGAGGCGTTTCTCAAGAGTGGGGCCCCCCCCCCCCCCCCCCCCCCCCCCCCGCCAAGACCTCATTTAATGCAGAAAAGTATCTAGGCCATTTTCCTTTTGCAATATATATCAATAATGTGTGGAAGAGCTGGGGAGAAGGCTTGTTGACTCTTGCTTTCCACTTTTCTGCTCAAACCTTCAATGTGCTTTCACAATGATTAACTCATTTTAAAGAGGTGAGTTTGTTTATACTGGCACCATCTTGGTCAATCAGGGATAGAGGCTAAGTTCTGTGTGGTGGGTAGAGAAACAGAGGCCTCAAGGTTAGATAATGTGTCAATGTATGTGTAACAAAGTCCTATCCACATACTGGTTACTGGTCTTCTGTTGCCCAGCCTCTCTCCCCCACACACACACCCCCCTCCTGTTCTGGGGAGTTTCTCCTGGGAGCTCTGAGACTCCCAGAACAAGTTCCTTCAGAGAGCTCATGCCTGGAGGCTCCAGCCCCTCCCATCCTTGGTTCCAACAACAGGGGAAGTTGAATGCTGAGTACCTGGACAAAGCCCTCTGCCATTGGGTAGCAGTGGGTGGGTCCTTGTTCCAGGGAAGTAGAGGCAGTTAGAGGTCAGTAGGAGTGAGCTCGCCCTCTCAGTGTTCCCAGCACAGAGCATCCACCCACTTGGGTGTCTTTCCCTCCTACACTCCTTTCTTCCAGACTTACTCTGGGAATGACTGAGAACCCACCGGGTTCTATGCAGAGCGGGAAGACCAGTAGGAACTGATGTACAGGATCAGCAGGGACTAGAACTCAACTCATCTGTAATAAAGCCAGCCTGTAGCTTCACTAACACGTGAGAGAACTTGTCCCCAGCAAGTCAACAAACAGGCAAAGATGATGTATCATTGTATTCATCACTGAAGAGATAGCTCACTACTTGCTTAGCAACTGTTAGGTCTCCAGCTCAATTCCAACCACACCCACACACATATCCTCTACCCCACAGATATCAAAGATGAAAAACTACAGGAACACAAAATGTCAAACAATAGAGGGGTCATAGAATGAAATTTTACTTTATTTACTCTGCAAATATATTAGGTGTCCATTAATAATTTTACTATAAATAAAATAACCCAGGGAATACCATGCTTTGTTACCAATGATGAAAAGTTGGCCAGAATATCAGAGAAGGCCTCAAGAAGAGGAAGCTAGACCAACTCTCCACTCCAGCACCATCATGGCCTCTTCATCAGTATCACCTCTCGACACCTGCCTGTGTACCAGGTTTTTCTACCATTTCAGACTCTATTCTTTTTCTCCCCTGAGTCCCCTCTTGGCACATAGTCCAGCACTTAAGTCCAATAGGAGAAGGGTGTCTGAGAAGTTGTGGGCTTCCCTCTGAGACTTAGCCAGTGCTTTTGCAAAAGCTGTTCTGGGCGAACAAACCACTGTGCTTTTGTCTCTGCCTATCCCGCCCCCATACCCCAACCCCCACCCGCCTCCCACTCTCCGCACACTCATCGTTGTATCTAGGAAGGCTTTCTGACCTCCTTCACAGGCTAGCCTCCCACTGACCGGCTTCTCAGCACCAACCACACACTTCCTTCTCCAGTTATTATTTTGCATTTATTTCCGTGATTGCCAGACGAGTGTCTTTCTCTATCCCTGCTATCTCCCACCAGGAAGACAAGCATGTCCTCTGTTGATGCTCCCTGCGCTATCTCCACCACTCAGCAGGCTTCTTGCCTGGGAAACTCTCAATAAATAGATGTTGATGTACAGATAGGCAAGTGATGGATGCTGACAGCTGCTAGATGAGCCTGCAGGATATAACAGGCCAGCAAGAGGGGGTGATTACAACGGTGGCACCTCTGAGGTGGAATACGACTCGAAATCAGGGCAAGCCCTCTCTGCGTGGCTGAGTAGGTGTTTGCCTTGGTGTGATTTCAGGGTCACTAGAAAGGCTCTTCTCCACCTCCACACCAGCGCCTGACAAAAGAAGACAAGGCTTTTGTTTGTTAAAGCTTCAGAGCTCCGGGCCTGAATCCCACAGTTTGGAGGGGCCATGAAGCTTAGGTGCATTCACTTGTGCTGAGGTATAAAGATGGATGAAGCTTTTCTCAGAGCAAATGATGGTGGGGGAGGGAGAAAGGAGAAGATGGAATGGGGAAGAGACCCAAAGAAAAGACTCAGGGCCCAAGGTCAACCTTGAACTACAGCGTTATTTTGCATATTTCTTGCACTCATCACATTCCTACTGAGTGTTAACAGCCTTTTTGGTAAATCTGATCCTGCAATATTTTACATCTGGAAAACTTTCAACAAAGATGGCGTTCGGAAGCCTGGCTCGGAGGCCCCAAGATGACAACCTAATTATGTTCCTTTTAATAGCTCCTTTCCAAGTGCTCAGTCAGGGACATCTGCTGCGCTGTGGCTGAACCTTCAGGGAGGAATATTTTTAACAGCACCATGCCACAAAGGGGAATTTCTGAAGGCCAGATGAAAATGGCCTCTGTGTTCCTGCCCAAGACCCAGGTAGGGCCTGCCGCTCTCCGTAGCGCCCTTCAGCCCACCCCTCAACAGAGGCAGGCTCCTTTACACAGCCAGGCGGCACAGGGCGGTTAGAAAATGGTTGTTTTTCTCTTTTCAGTCTTCAGAGGTAAATTTAACTTTCCAGGCTGCCCCACCCAGCTTTCTATGCTAGCCAGGGTTTTAAAACCAACCTCCAAGCGCCCCTCCCACTCCCTTCACGTGTTCTCTGAAACCCAGCCTCTCTAGGCCACGTGATCTAACCTTGTAGCTGAGGGTTCCCACTCAGGCTCTTATGTCAGACGAGGAAGGAAACCGAAAAGCTAGGAACTGAAGGACTTAGGACTTTGATACTCGACTTGCTAGGAAGGGCAAGGACTGATGAACGAAGGAGATGTGCCTTCATTTTGTCTTGATTTTATTTTTCTGACAGGATGCTACTATGTAGCTGTGGCTGTCTATGTAGACCAGGCTGGCATGGAGAGCAGAGAGGCCTGCCTGCCTCTGCCTCCCCAGGGATAGGGTTAGAGGCACATGCCACTGTGCAGTGCTCATGTTTATTTATTTATTTATTTTTAGGACAAAGTCTTGCTATGCATCACAAGCTGGTTTTGAACTAACAATCCTCCCTTCTGAGTGTTGAGATTCCAGATGTTTGCCACCATGCCTAAGGGTAAAAGAATGTGTCTTGAGAAGTTTTAGGATCAACAGTAAAAGTACAGGTAGAGATAGGCTATTCCAAATCTTCTCTTTCTTATACCAGATGCTGGAGGCCCAGAGAGAACAAGATGCTTCCTCAGGGACTTGGGGTCTTAGCAGCGTTCAGACTCCAGTTTCAGCCACATGGTTCACTAGTTCATCCCAACATACTGGCAGTCCCCTGGTTGAACAGTGACCTGGTTCTGTAGGAAGCTAATTTTCTATGAGACAGGAATGCCAGTGGTGCACTAGGGGACACCAAGGTGACGGCCCCTGGGCCCAGACGCTCACATGCCCTTCAGGATAGAGCAGCTACAGGATGAATGAGCTGACTTGTGTTGCCTCTGAGAGCCTCCCACCCACTGACTGATTAGTTTAAAGATAGCTGCTGCTTTTCCTCCTCCTCCTCCTCTTCCTCCTCGTCCTCCTCTTCTTTCTCCTTTCCTGAGGTTTTAATGTGTCCGTAGGGCTGTGGAGCTAAGGGTAAGAGCCCTTACTTTATGAGATGTTCGGCTTCCTCCAAGAAACCTGTGAATATCGGACTCAACACAGTTTGCTTCATCCAGTGCATGTTGCTGCCTCCCTGGGCTATCATTGTAGTTATTACTTCATTACTAACACTCACCTCCAGCTCCCAAGGCCATACCACACATTCAAATCCCGGAGAAGGTCTCCAACAGGCTCACTTTGCCTCTGGCTTCACATGCCTGGATCTTGGGTCAGGTAGACCTTTGAGACCAAACCTGTTCTCCTCAAGAGAGGATGAGCCTATGATACTTCCCCAGAGGAGCTCTGGGTTCCCTCGGACATTCCATTGCTGTGCCTGGATGGCTTTTGGGTACTTCAGGTGCAAGCAGCAATATGGCTAGGCAAAGATGAGCTAGGGCCTTGGTGACATAACCCAGCAGTGACTTCTAACACTACAGGAGCAATAATTAAGCCCATAATCAAGAGTTATGAAGAAGATTGGCAAGAATGTAAGTACAAATCTGCAACAAGGCCAGCTCCGAGGTGAACTTGCCTCAGTTGCAGCTTTTGTCAAGGCCAAATGGCTGCTCTGCTGTCACACTAGCTATCCCTGGGTCCATATCAGACTCTGGTCTAAGCACCTTCCATCCATTACCTCATGTTATTATTTTTTTAAAGATTTTATTTTTACTTTATTCACCTGTTTGTGTGGGTATGTGCGTGTAAGTGTCTGCAGAGATAGAGGACATCACAGCTCCTAGATCTGGTGTTATAGGATCTGTGAGTCCCCCATGTGGGTGCTAGGAACTGAACTTGTTCCTCTACAAGAACAGCAAGTGCCAATAACGGCTGAACCATCTCTCCAGGCTTTTCTGTTGGCATTTTATTACTTGTTTGTTTGTTTGTTTGTTTGTTTGTTAAACACAGGACACAATAATATGTACCCAAAGATTAACTTGACCATTTCACTCTCCTGTCTCTACCTCCTGAGTGCTGGGATTACAGGCACACTATTTAGCAATAGGGATTGAACCCAGGACTTCATGCATGCTGGACAAGCACTTTACCTGACTGAACTTCACCTAACTGTTTCCAGCCCAGGGCAGTTCTTTTTCCAGTTGGTTGGGTTTTGTACTTTTGAGACAGGAATATCTGTTTCACTGAAGAACACCTAAACTAATGATCCCTGGACCCATGCAACCTAGGCTGTCCTCAAGGTCATTATGTAGTTGAGGGTGGCCTTGGACTATTGTTCTTCCTTCTTCTGCCCTCCATATGCTGGGATCACACACAGCCTTGTGCCACCGTGTAATCTCTGCTTGTTTCTATTTTATATATTTTTTAAAAATTTATACTTATTTACTTTCTGTTTTTTTTTTTTTTTTCTGCAGGGTTTTACTCTATAGTTCAGGCTGGCCTTATACTTCAGCCTTCCTAATTCTACCTCCTATGTGCTGGGGTTATGAATATGAGTCACAGTGCCCACTGACAGTGAAGTTCCTGAGCTCTCCTTAGAATATATAGCCTTTGAGGACGATACCATAGTCATCATCTGCCTAAATGTTTGTCCTGGGAGTACAAACTGGAGACAAAGCTGTCAGGCTGGTAGATTTCATTGCGTCAGGATCTATCAATCTGGAGGCTTTCAGGCGAGGTGGGGACTTTCCACGTCCATCTACCTTTGATTTGCTCCAGGGCTGTGCAATACACTCAGCTCCCTCAGAGGGCATTGTTAGTCATGGCCCCCTGCCTGAGAGAAAGTTTTCAGCCGGTCCCAGTCTGATTTCATTTGTTCCTTACAGGAAGCAGCCCATAAATGGAGGCAGAATTGATTCCTGTGTCCATTTTACAGGTAGGAAAATAGAGGCTTACAGAAGTCCTCAGAAAGGGGCAACTGTTTAAAATTCAGCTACCCTTTTCATTGTACTTAAACTAACCAGACAGCCCAAATCTTGTACCTTGGCCTGACCTGTGGCTGTCTGGCCTCACTCAGAAGCTTTCCCTGCCCTGGGTATTATTTCCCACCACCTGCCCCCAGAGTGCATTTTCCTTGGACTTCCTTTCTTTTTATTCAAATATTATCTCTATTAATATTTAATGTAGCCCAGCTGCTATTCAATGGCTTAATACCACATGCCCTCCCCTATATGGCCGGGCTAACTGGCTTCCAGTCTTCTGCTAAGCTGCCAAAGTCTCCACACACTTGGGGCCCAGCAGTAGATTCCAGTGGGCAGATTGGGAAGGAAATAGCCCTCCATCCTGGTCACTGGGGGAGTCTGCACCCCAGACCTGCTGACAACCTCAGCTCCATCCAGCTTTTCCACTGGCATCATATGGCTTGTCTTCTGGTGTCTGGAATTTAACACCAGCCTCACCCATTCGCTCCCCTGGATGACAGTGACCTGCCTCTACCCCCAGGGCCCCACACAAGTTTCTTGCCTCCCTGACCAGCACGGTTCACTCAGACGCCCACATTAGTGGCATGGAGCCTGCTCTCCCACTGCATGATACATAGTGTCCGTTTCCAGTAGCTTAGTGTCTATAATGTCAAATAGCAAGTGCAGGTTAGGTGCCTTTGAGAAGTTAATGAGGCCTCCTACAGTCTCCATTTCGGAGCTGGGGTGAGACAAGATCGGTGATGGTGACTCTTCACTGATTGTGCTGGATAAGGAGGAGGAGGAAGGGAGTCAAGCAGATAGGGCCTTCAGGATTCCCCTAGCCCCTTAATCAGAGAGCTCATTGTGGAGATGTTAATGAAGTAGACTATTTTTGGTTCTATTAGCATATATTAATTATATATAATAATGTATTCTGATCATATGTACCGTATTATCCTTTGCTCCTTCCTACTCTCATGAATCTCCTTCCTCTCTCTTACTAGTCATCTTCTACTTGCCTGCCTTTGTGTGGCAGGTGTGGGTGTGTGTGCATGCATGCATGTGTGCATGCATGTATATGTGTACATGTGTGTGTACATGTGTGTGCTGTGCATGTATTAGTGCTGAAAGTGCGTGTCTCAGCACATGAATGGAGGTTAGAGGACAACTGTTAGGAGTCAGTTCTCTCCTTCCGCTGTGTGTTCTGGGAATTGAACTCAGATTATGAAGCTTACATGACAACTCTTTTTACTGTCTGAACCAGCTCACCTGCCCCTTGTTTTTTTTTGTTTTTGTTTAGATTACATTTTAATTTTGAGATCAGGGTCTTGCCGTGTAGCATAGGATGTCTTTAATACACATACCCTCCACACTAATAATCAGTAAAATAAAAATACTCTTTTAAAAAAGATATCACAGAACAGAGGCCAGAAGAGCTGGGCTGGGTGAGGGGTAGGTAGGAAAGGGTGGCTCCCAGAGGGAAGCCATGAACCAAATCAAAAAGCTGGCATTATCTTGCAGGTTCTGTGTCTGTAGCTGGGGAGTCTGGGTGTGGCCTCTTAGGAGACAGAACAGTAAAGCACATAGACATCCTAGACTGGTGTCTCCTTTTTCTTCCTCTTGAAATGTTCACATCTTCAGCTACTCAAAGACTCTGAAGCAAGGAAGGGGGACCCAGAACCAAGCAAGCAGGTCAGTGGAGTAGCATCCCCACCCTAGGGACTTGGGGACCTAATATGAGGTTGCTCTCGAAGGCTATGTCTCCAGGGGATCAGGAAAGAATTCCCAAGCCAGAGGCCATCTGTGAATCAACAGAGACCTGGTCTTGAAGGCAATGTATTCAGGCAGGAGTGTGTCTCATGGGATCTTGGGCCCTCAGCCTACCATCATATACAGATGTGCAACAATTAGGTTTGCCTGGATTCCATGTCCCAGCGTTCCTGCTCAGCCTCATTCTCCCTCTCATTCAGCATTGTTTCTGAGACCTGTCTCCCAGTCACTGTCATTTCTCTTCTTTTCTGTCTGACATCTGATCCTAAGTAAAAGTAACTAAGATAATAATGTTGATAAACTCAGACTGTGTTTCAAGCATTGTGTACACTGAGACCGTGTATACGGAGATAGATTGTGTACAGTGGGACTGTGCACACTGAGACTGTATATATGGAGATAGTGTATGCTGAGATTGTGTATACCATGCAATAGAGATGCATATATTTCATTTTAAAGTCTTTTTTGTTTTATAATTGTTTTTATTTTATGTGTACAAGTGAGTGTTTGTATGTATGTATGTGTACCATATGCATGGCTGGTCCCCTCAGAAGCCAGAAGAGTGTGTCAGATCCATTGGAACTGTAGGTACAAGTAGTTATGAGCCACTTTGTGGATGCTTAGAAACAAATTCAGGTCCTCTGCAAGGGAACTGAGTATTTTTAACTGCTGAGCCTTCTCCACAACCCCTTGTTTTGAAACAGGATTTTAGATGGCCCAGGCTGGTTTTGAACTGGCTCTGTAGCAGGGATAGCCTTGGAATCTTGATCTATGTTCCAGGTGCTGGGTCACAGGTCTGTGCCTCCATGCTCAGCTTATGGTATTCAATTCTTACAATAGCCATGGTCTGTCTGTTGCTAAAGCCTTTAATATTTAAATATTTTATTTGTATTCATGAGCATGTGTGTGCTGGGAGCTGAGCACAGGTTTTCTTAACTGCTTAGTTATCTTTGCAGTCCTATTGTTTGTTTGAGTCAGGGTTCCATATAGCTCAGGCTTGACTCTAAGTCTCACATCCTCAATTACACTCAAGCTGAGTTTCCTTCTGTCTGCCCCACTGGCTACTGGAAAACTTGAGAATACACAGGAGTGTCCAGGACATGCTTGCAGACCAAAGACCTTTCCACCTACCTATCTGGAACTGTCTGCAGTTGGTTTGGAAACCAGCCAGAACAATCTGGTCTTGTGACAGGCTGTGTTACTCTACCAGCTCTACTGAGGTTGGAGAGCCTGGGGTTCCAGCTTGCACTGTCTGAGCACCTCAGGACTCATGAATTTTCCAAGGGACCTGGCTGTGGGGAGGAAGATGAGAAACAATAGTTCTTTTTTTTTTGAGGGGGGGAGGTCGAGACACGGTTTCTCTGTGTAGCCCTGGCTGTCCTAGAGCTCACTCTGTAGACCAGGCTTGCCTCGAACTCAGAAATCCACCTGCCTCTGCCTCCCAAGTGCTGGGATTAAAGGCGTGCACCACCACTGCCCGCTTCAGAAACAATAGTTCTAACCTAGGCAGGGTAGAGTCTCATAGACAGCTACAATATAGAATTCCCATACAATAATTTCAGGAGATAGGGCCTGTTCATCCTGTGTTAAACTGTGTGTCTCTTGGCCTTACCTTGACATTTGGGCCCAGGCTTCTGGAGATTCTCTCAGGCATTGCTGAGAGGACCAGAGGTCAGGCAAGGACTCTAGGACTGGGCAGGATGGAATGCCATTTCACAGGGCAAGGGTTTAACACCTGTCCCCTTCATGTGACCCTGGGCCTAGCAACAGTCTTGGGGAGGTTCTTGACAAAAATTGGGCTTGGTAGCTATAATGAACCATAAACTGTTACAGAGCCTGCAAGAACACTGGATCAAAAACCTGACATGAAAAAATAGGTTTCTTAGAGCCCTGTACCAGACTTAGATCCTAGTAGTCTAGTAGGATCCGATGAAGAACTTTCCAGAACCTTCACCAAGCCCAATTTAAGTGAATAAAGATTTACTTAGCCTCTCCTGAGTGGCAGCATTGTTTCTGGGTATCAGCATAGGGGACACCTCACTGTCCTCTGACCCTTTTACGGATGCTGACTGCTGCTTGCAGAGGCTTGCAGTCATGACTCAGACTCCTCAGTGCTTCCAAATTTCATGATAGTCACCGCTCATGAGCCTCTGTTTCTGGATAATAAGCCCTCCACTTCGTAGCACTGGCTGTGGGAATTAAGTGAAATTGAACGTGAGTGAGTTTGAACCAGGATCCATGGTCCAGGTCATACTTTGTCCATGGCGCCAATGAAACCAATAAGCTAACAAAACCTAAAGCTTCCTCTTTCCCCATCAAAATATTCTTTGCTCAGGTACTTCCCAGAATTTCCTAACTCTCAAAGGACAAAGCCTTACCTTCTATAATTGGTGTTCAATAGGCCTTCCATGTAGAGCCACGTGACAAGGGCTCAGTAGGCACCTGTGTGCAGCACAGAGCATTAAATCACCCATACAACAGGAAGTCTACCGGCAGCCCAGCGATTGGGGGTAGTCTCAGCCTGGCCACAGTTCAGGAATACCATGTTCAGAGGCCTTTCCTTATCAGGATTCGCTGAGGGTAGAAGGTGTGGGGGAGGGGGAGGGCGCCAAACACAGCAACTTAGAATGTGGGGAGTGGGCACAAAAGGCCAAGAAAGGAGTAGACAGAACTTTGAGACCCAGACCCAGAGCCCAAGGGTAGCCACCAACATCCTGCCCACATTCCACGACAACCTCTAAGTGACACTTTTTTCATTTTCCTATTTTGCTCTGTCTCCCACTGGAGGATAAGGAGGTAGGATACAGTGTGCTAGCAGGCCTGGAACTTTGTATGCCTCTGTAATTTACTACATGAGACCTTTCTGCCATCCCTTAATTTTCCTAACTTCTCCAGGTGTTGGAGTAAGTAAATAACACCATGTTCCTGCCCTAGAACATTGGGAGAGTCTAATAAAGAGACTTTTCCTCCATTTTAGAATTAACCTCATATATGATAATGATCTGTGTTTGACAGAGAATAAAGAATTTTTATAGGCCGGGCAGTGGTGGCACATGCCTTTAATCCTAGCACTTGGGAGGCAGAGGCAGGCACATTTCTGAGTTCAAGGCCAGCCTGGTCTACAGAGCGAGTTCTAGGACAGCCAGGGCTACACAGAGAAACCCTGTCTCGAAAAAACAAAATCAAAAAAGAATTTTTATAGAAGAAAAAAATCCCAATAAGATATTAGTAGATTTTTTCCTTTAGAAAGGGTGTTACATTGGGAGAATATTTTTCTGGCCTTCCAGACAGCTGGGGAGGATGGGAAAAACGCTGAGCATAAATTGGTATATTGCTTTTTTTCTTTTAAACTTATTATTTGAAACAGGGACTCAATGGCTCAGGCAGATTTGAAGTTGCTATGTAACTGTAAACTAGGGAAGATGGCCTTTTGTGCCCTCCCCCCAGCCCTGAGCAGGCCTGAAAGACCTTGTTTACCACAATAGACCAAAAATAATAGTACCTAGATGGAGTTACCCACCTTGGCTGAACATACAGCCTGTTAGTATTCTGTCTAAACTCCACCTCCACAGTTACCTGGCAACAGCCAGGTAGGCCTGCCCACTATAAATGGAGCTGCCTGTCCCCTCCTCTCTCTCTTGCTCTTTTGCTCTCTTGCCTCTAGCTTCTCTGTCCCCTCCCCCTCCCCCGGCGTGGTCATGACCGGCCTCTACTTCTCTTCTTCCTCTCTCCTCTCCTCTCTTCTTCCTCTACTTCTCCCCCCACCTTTGCCCTATCTCCTGAATACCCCCCCCCAACCATTTGGTCTGGTGTTGTCTGTTCTAAGCTGTGCAGTAGATCTGAGTGGGTTTCCTGTAGCTTATAAGTTTACAAATGAGATAACAGCATGAGTTAACAACATGAGCAGTCTTTACGATGAGCCTTTGCTGGATCGTATAGTGGAATGTTTTATTAGACTTAGGCAAGTTTATAGGAACTCAGATAATATTAGGACAGAGTCATACCAAGAAGAGGAAATATGAAGCATTTAATTGATGGCAACTGAGTTTAGGTAATGAGGTAACATAATCTGTGAAAGCTTAGCTGTCAATGTAGTCAGAAGTCTGAGAAAGAGTAAACAATAATCTACCAGTTATATATTACTTTAAAAAATGACAGAGTCCACTAGCCAACAGTTCCCGTGGTCTCCATAGTCTCTTGGGCAAAGTCAGTTTGGCTTCCAAGCGCAGAAGATGCAGGGGCTTTTCTGTGGAATAGAGAAGCATGACATGAGAAATGACCTACCTTGGTTTGACTTAGCTAAGTCATTTGACTCTGAGCATCCAGTTTAGCCCACTGCATTTGTTAGTGACTATAGCATCACATACAATTCAGGCTGTATCTTCTAGGTGTCTGGTGTCCAAGTCTTCTGAAACCATCTTGGGTCAACTGTTAGAGGCTTTGGGAATTCTGTCGGCCATAAACTTAAATATACTATTAACAGACTTCTGACAAGATTGAGAACCATAAGGATTGGTTGTAAATGAATAGAATTTAATAACAGTAGTAAAAATCTATTAAGACAGGATAGGAAAGAGTCTTAAGTAACTTTGGCAGATTATGTAGGCAGAGAAAAGCACATTTTTGTATTAGCAAAGAAACATTTAGCTGGGCGGTGGTGGCGCACGCCTTTAATCCCAGCACTTGGGAGGCAGAGGCAGGCGGATTTCTGAGTTTGAGGCTGGCCTGGTCTACAGAGTGAGTTCCAGGACAGCCCTGGCTACACAGAGAAACCCTGTTTCGAAAAACAAAACAAACAAACAAAACAAAACAAAACAAAAAGAAGCATTTGGCTAGGACCAGAATAAGAAAGCTGGATCGTATGGCTGGTGGACTAGGGCTGTGAGCCACAGGTGTTGTGGGTCAGGTCTGCTGCGGCAGTGACAGGGCGGGACTTCCTACTAGGGGCCGGAAGTCACTGCCCAGTGTCTCTGGCAGCTAGAGTTTTACTAGTCTCGAGTGGAGAGGGAAAGAGCCTCCCTCATGTGCAAGGGCAGCCAAGCCCTGCACGTCGGGAAGCAAGTCTCGGAGAAGGTCCCTGGCAGGATGGAAGGAGTAGACCCAGAGCAGAGCTAAGAACCACAGAGGGAAAGGGAGCAAGCCGAGTCCCAGACCCGCTGCTTCAGGCAAACCAGCTGACCGGCTGCAAGTAACGGAGGAGGTGAAGCGGGGGAGGGAGCAAGCCGGGTCAGGGACCACTGCTTTTCAGGCAAACCGGCTGGCTGCAAATGATGGAGGAGGGGGGGGGAGTCCTAGAATGAGGGTCAGGGAAGCACAAGGTTAGCTCCGAGCTCAAGAAATCTTTCCTGGGACCATGTGGATGGTTACTCTGACCAGTGGGGAATAGGGGAACAAGTAGACCACATAGAGGTACCAGAGTGAAGTTAGATGAATGCTTGGATATAGGGAACCTCTTTCCATTTACCAGACTGCTGGAAGTATGTGTGGAGACCCTTTAAAATGATTGGGTCTAGCACGCCATTAGGTGGCCATTTTAATCCATTATCTAGAGGGTACCAAATTCAGACCTTATTGCAGAGGTGTATCAATTTGGAAGGCCTAAAATCAGGCATTAATTTTAGAGATTTGAGGTTTTTCAGGGGACAACCCAGTGGGGTGTCTGTGGGTGCAGTCGAAGACAATGTGGTGCCCATTGGGTGACGGGAAAGGAGGGTGCTGTTACCTAGCTATTTGTATTGGTGTCCCCAAAGAAAAGTCGGCAACGAAATCAGGCAAACGGCCTAGATATCAGGTCTTCACAAGAATATCTAGGGGCCTCAGCTGTGGCGAAATCCTGGCAAATGCCAGAAAGCAGTTCAACCTGGCACCAGGACTCCCAGCTGCTGCAAGAGCTTGGGGGGCTGTGAACTGCTTTCAAGGAGGGGAGTCACCCAATGCGGCCAATGTCCTAAGTCATAGGTCAGCTAGAGGCCAGTCATATGGACTGGGGCAGTGAATCGCCAACCCCTCAGCCCAGGGAAGGCTGGCCAGGCTCTATCTGGGCGTTTAGGGTCCCTCCCACCACTTGGAAGCTCCTTACCAGTTAATACGCCGATGTGTGTTTGAGAGCTTATGCAGTCTGGTATCAGGAAAGGTGGAACCGTGAGGTCTGCGTAGGCCTGTCTGGCCACCTCACGTGGCAGAGCACCACGTGGGGGTCGCAGCGGCACAGCTCACGTGGTGGAAGTTTTTGTGAGCCTCGAAGTAGTGGATGGAAGTGGTCTGCAGCAGTGGTGGAAATAACGTGGTTGGTGATGGCAGGTAGCAGTGGATGGAGTCCAGGTGGTATAGCCATGGCAGCAGCGGTGGCAGTGATGGCGGAGTTGGGTCCTGCATGGTCACAGCAGCTGGTGGCTGACAGGAGCTGTCCTGCTGGTCACGGTACCCAAAGTACTCGGTTCCCAGCCAATGCACCAATGTTAGATTTCAGCACGTAGCTTAGAACAGGCAAAGGTGGGGGAGAGAAATGGGAGAAGATGGTGGAGAAAGAGGGCAAGATCAGGGAGTTCTGCCTGTTTTATATGGGTGGTGATGTAGCCTTTCCCAGGTAAAGGTGAGATAACCAGGTGGATTCTGGGAGTGTATGGCGGTTGCCTTGGCAATGATGTAGGGGTCGCCTAAATGTGATGTCACTGGGTTCCAGCCTGATACCAACACAGCCTGCTACAGGAACTTAGAATAGACTGCCCGCTGAGCTTGCCTTGAGATGCCTCTGGCTGTGACGAAGGATGGGTTCCCCTCATCCATCTCTGGCTGAAGCAAGAACAGGTTCAGTGGTGGGTGGGGCTTTCCTTTTAAATTGAGAGCTGAACATTAAACTTCAAGCCTTGATCAGAATACTTTGTCTTGGTTCCATCTCTTCTTGCCCTCCATCCCTTTTTTCATTTCCAGCCCCCCTTTCAGGAGAACTTGGTTGGTTCGTGGCCACAGGTGGCTGCACCCTTTAACTTGCCTTTTGCTCCTGTGTACTGGGATTACAGAGGAGTGGAATCATATCCAGTTTACGGATTGAACCCAGGGTTTGGTGCTAGACAAGCACTGCACCTACTGAGCTAAACTGCTGGCCCAAAGTTAATTGTTAAAGTTAGTATATAAAATGTGGTTTTCGTTAGAGCCTTTTCATACATATATATCACACATGGGTCTAGCTTATTCCTCCTTAGGCCTCTGTGCATCATGAAGCAAAAAGTCTGTGGTAAAAGTGAGGATCCATTGTTCTCTCTATGTATACTTCATAACAACAACAAAACAAACAACAAAGTTAGAGAAAAAAAACCACTTTCCCACTGGGAGGATACCCAAGTGGACCCCCAGTCCTCAGACTCCTAGGGAGATCTCTTTCTGTGATACAAGGTGCGCCTGCTTTTGATGAGGAGGGCAGTGATGTGGGGAGTGTCGTGGATGACCTTTCACCTTGGATGTTTCCATGCTGGAGTCTGCTTTACAGGGAATGTGAGCCTCTGGCAACTCAGGTGCTGCTGCCGATTTCTGATGAAGGGATCTGAGGCATATGCCTTGGGGTTCAGGTGTCCTCTTGGTCCCACTCCCTTTTGACTGGCTTGGGTTGAGAGCCAGCCAGCCCCTCCTGGGTGCTCATCTCCACAGCAGCTCAGCCTGCTTCTTTCTTTCTCCCTGCTAGGGCTTGCTTACCACACCACTAGCATGGCTGGACCTCACTTTCTTCCTTCTTGAGGACGCCTCTGCCTTCTTAGGCTTTTCTCGAGCATGCTCCCTGCCCCAGACACACAAGGTGCCCTAAGAGCTTGGCAATCCCTTGAAGGAACCCACTCTTTTTTGGTACTGTGAGTGTACCGTTCTGCTGCAGTTCTTTCAGGTTCTGCCTGCATCTCTGGCTGTCATTCCAGTCCCAGGGCACCTGAACTCAACCTCCTCATGTATGTTCACAGTACGTATTATAAAATTAGATAAACACAAACAGAAAAGGAATACATGAAAGAGTGAATGGACGGAAGAATGGGTCTGACAGGCAGTGAGCATCACCTTTTTTCTCATCTGCATTCCTCTACCTTAACCAGGGGTTCTGAGCTAACTTGGCTCAGAGGATGGATTTCCATCCAGTTCAGGTAGGCTAGTGATGCTGGTGGCCTGTGTTCTAGCCTTTGGGCCTGTGTGCCTGCCCAGGTTGGGAGCCAGGACAATAGTGGGAGCTTGAGTGACTGCAGCCTGAGGAAGGGTAGTGAGGATGTTCTCTCAGGCTCTGGGGGTGGGGAGGATAAGATAGTGAGAGAAAACAGGAAGAGAAACTGGGAGAGGGAGGCAAAGCCAAAACAAGAGAGGTAGGGGGTGGGGAAGCCAGGAAAGAACCTAGAATGAGGGAGAAGAGGTCTCAAGAGATCCTTGCCTTGTACAGCTCCAGGCTTCTGACATGGCTGGACCGATATCCCCAGCACTAATTGCTTCAATTAATAATACTGCTCTATAAAATTTCAGCAGCCAAGAGCAAGCGAAAGGAATGATGACATAAGGCATTAATAATGCAGGCCGGGAGATGGGGTTGGGGAATCTCCATTAAGGAACACTGCAGTGGCAGTCTGCATAGCTGCTAATGCTTGCAGCAGGGCAGTGTTTGTCCTTGGCTTGTACAAATCACAGAACTGTGGAGTTTTGGGACCAATGGACAGAGAGGCTGGGGAAGGGTTTAACCTTCTCTAGAAAGCATTCGTTACATTTGGTAGGATGAAGCTTTCCCGTGTAAGCATTGTGCACCACTTACTTACTGTCTTATACTTGTCAGGGAGCCTCTATCAGATTAGCAGCCCCTGAAGAGGAACTTTGGAACACTTGTCCCCCTGGATGGGAGAGGCTAATTAACATGACCGAGGACACTTGCTGGATTAACAGTCAGAGGAGGAAGGAAGAGGCTGATTAACATTCCTCTGACCTTGTGGAAGGGAACCCACCTGCGGGTGTGGAAGGCCCAGAGCATGAAGACACATTTCGCAGGTTGGACCAACCCATGCCACTTCATTCCCTAGAGAACAATCAGTTTAAAATGTCACACTGTTCTGCCAATCACATTGTGCTAATGGCTGCTACCCTAAGAACTATATAAAAGCTCACTGCCCGAGCAGCTCAGGGTCGCCTCTTCTTTTAGATACAGGAGGGCCCCAGCATGCTGGAACATTAAAAACATTTATCTTGCATTTTACAGTGATCTCTCATCTCTTCGTGGTTCTCTCAGGGGGTCTCCGGTAAACTAAGGCTCTGCTCACTAGAGTCTTCCACCCCTTCCCCTTCCCTGCAAGGGAAGTAACTGAAGTTCCCTATGGTTTTAAAATCCCTCTTTGAGCCCTTTTCTCCTGTATTTCTGCCTTTTTGTGTGTCTCGCTAGGTCCTTATACACTTTAGGGAGGAAAGGCTCTCTTTCAGGACCAAGATCCTGTACCCACAACACATGGAACAGCGTCCTTCCAAGTCACCACCACCATCACAAGCATCTGTGTACACTCACTCTGTGCCCTGAATGGTGCATACCTCTGGTACAGAGCAAGAGCAAAGGGAGAAGCAGCCAACAGCCGCAGGAATCTGATGCATCAGAGTAGTTACTCTTTTGTCATTTGCCTGCAGACGACTAAAAGCCTCCCAGTCAAGCGCCCTACAATAGGCTTTCTCCTGCTACCATATAAGTGAGGCTTCTGAGTGTTGGGGTGCAGGAATCACCTCACAAACCACACAAGCACTGATCTCAGACAGGGATAGTTTATTAAGCATATGCCCCAGGACTGATTGACCAGGGCTGTGGTCCAGATTCTACAGGTTTTTTTTTGTTTTGTTTTGGTTTGGTTTGGTTTTGGTTTTCGAAACAGGGTTTCTCTGTGTAGCCCTGGCTGTCCTGGAACTCACTCTGTAGACCAGGCTGGCCTCGAACTCAGAAATCCGCCTGCCTCTGCCTCCCAAGTGCTGGGATTAAAGGCGTGCGCCACCACCGCCTGACTTTTTTTTTTTTCTACAGGGTTTTAAAGCCCAAAATCCACAGACAACTGTGCCAAGTTATTTCATCAATCAGGATTTAGGGATATGGGATTTCCTTAGGGACATGTCTTTGTTGTACACTTAACCCTGCTCCCATTGGTCGGGGTATTCAACTGTGGTAAGGGACTCGCCTTGTCTAACATTCATGTGTTAGCTTGCCAGCCAGGATGTCAGTTATTCATATATATGTCTCGACGTTTCTGCCAAGTAGGATGCCAGTTTCCAGAGAGGTCTTGGGAACTTAAACTTTACTTGACCACTACTCAAAATGGAAGTCTTACTCCAAATGGCCTCTTATATTGGTACAGGTGTCTCTCTTATGTTGGAGTCCAACTCAGGGGCAGCTTATACCATAAAAAGCTCATATGTAGGTGCAGGAAGTCCTGTTGGGTGGTTGGTTTGGGCCTAAACCTATGGTGGGTAACTATACAAAACAGTTCTACTGACTTCTATCGTGATTGGTTTCCAAGGACACAGGACATAACAAAATATGTAGTCCATCTTGCCATTATAAAGTTTCCTAGTAACAGCAGAAACATGAGAAAGCTTCATTATGATGGCAGGCTAGCCAGGCAACAGTTACGTAGCCTTTAACATTTCATTTAGGCCTTACTATTTTACCTAGGTCCTAACAGGAGTAGCATATGGGGACTATATGTAGTCACTTTTATACTTCTGAGAACTTCTCCGAGGAGGTCCACAGCATCCTCTAATGCCCTGCTTTGGTTTCCTTTGGCATACTTGGGTGACAGGGCACTGAGAGGGACCTGATTGTGGAGTCCATGCAACCTTCTTGTTTCACGCACAGTCAGAGTTTATGCTAACAGGAGTTACGATCTTGAAGCTGAGAAGTTAAGGGAATCTCCATATTCCTCCAAGACTCCAGTCAAAATGAAAATCCATGCCCAGGCCTGTGCCTCTAATTCTGAAGTTTATGCAGACTCCCAAACAGGGCAGGGTGTTCTTCTTCATGTTCTAGGCACATAGCACCCCAGCTGCACCCCTTCCTTAGAAGAGAAAACAGAAGACTCAAGAGGTCAGAATAAGAGTGTGAATCCAGGCCTTTTGTCATCAAAGTCCAAGTTCTAAGTCTTTCATTTCCTAGACTTTGCTGGAGCCAAACAGTAGCTCATGGACGGCATATCTTCCCGCCACGTTCTTTACATGCTCTCTTTCGGAGCAAGGAGAGCCAGGCTTGCCCCAGAGAAGTCTGCTCAGACATGGGTTTGACCCAATAGAAAGTTTTTATTATCTGGCAGGCAACAACACTGGGTGTTCAGGATCCCAGTGTGGCCAATGTGTCTTTCTCAGGGTGAACTTTCAAGGACAAAAGCCATGTTCTGGGTTGACATACTTCAGTTAGCAAGAACAGTTAGCCAGAAGAGGAACTACAGAAACTGAACAGCAATGTTTGTACACTTAAAGACTTTCCTAGAACTTATGGACTTTGATGGATTAGGTCTTTGTTTTAGTTTGGGCAGGTCATCCTGTCCACATGCTGGGTTTTTACAGCCTGAACGGAGTCAGCTGTGCTAAGGTCTGCGGCCTGTTAACAAAGGATGGCAGAGGGGATAGAAAGTGCTTCTTGAGTTGCTGAACACTTCCCTCTCTATGATGTAATCAATTCCTTTGCTGTGGATGCTTATCTGAGTTCCAGAGTTTGCTGACAGAACACCTCAGCTGCTAAATTCTCTCCTTAACGTATGCCATCTGCCCTGCTCTTGAGCTTACTGTACCTCATATCGCAATTGTACTGTTACGTGATGTTAATTTATGTGTTTAGATCTTGCCTAGAAAGGCTACACCAGCTCTTTCATTGTTTCTTCGATGTTCTCTAAATCTTCATGAAACTTCTAAATAGCAATTAAGTCAGGAATATTAACAGAGCCCTATTGTGTGCAAAGACTAAAGCTGGAGCCGTGAGCAAAGGAATCCAAGGTCCCCATGGCCCTCACAACAGCCTGTGTGGGAATGAGGGACTCAGGTGTAGAAAAAATAACTTGTGGAATGACAGGTTATCTGGAATGACAATGGGGAAGAGTTAGGACTGAAGCACCCAGCCCTGTGCCACGGGACAGGAAAAAGACCTGTTGCCTTCTAGGATTAGGCCATGTGTCCCAGAGAAAATGGGATCTGAAGGTCACTTGGGAACAAGCTGGGTGAAAAGCAGAAACAAGTTGTCTCTACTCCGGCTGAAGGAACCTTCTCCTGCCATCTGCAGGAACCAGGCCTCCTGGGCCTCCCAAGATAATTCCATTCTCTAGGACAAAGTGGGGGAATAATAGGGGATTAATGGGGTTCCTTGAAGATGTGGTCTAAGCTTTCTGGCTGGAGGGACCAGCTAGATCAGCGAGGTTTGCCCTCTGAGTAACTCTTATAGATTATAGCCCAGGAGCCGTTTCCTTCTGCAGTGTCAGCTTCCTCAGGCCCAGAAGACTAGATGATCTGGAAGGCTGTTCCTTGCAGGTCCACACACTCTGGAGGCCTTGAGAGAAGTTTGTGCAGACTCCCAAACAGGGCAGGGTGTTCTCCTTCATGTTCTAGGCACATAGCACCCCAGCTGCACCCCTTCCTTAGAGGAGAAAACAGAAGACTCAAGAGGTCAGAATAAGAGTGTGAATCCAGGCCTTTTGTCATCAAAGTCCAAGTTCTAAGTCTTTCATCCATCACAACAGTCACAGTTGACCCTTCTGAAACAAATGACACATTAATAAGAGAAAAAAAATGGAACAATGGATTTAACCAAAGTTTTGTGTGACACTGAGGCCTTCAAAAATGAACACTCAGTGCTGGGGAGATAGCTCATCAGGTAAAAACTGTTGCTCCATTACCCTGATGGCTTGAGTTTGATTCCCCAGACTCATATAGTACAACAGCTGGGTTGGCTGTACACATCTGCAATCCCAGCACTCCTAAGTGTGATGGGAGGAAGAGACAGGAGAATCAGCCAGCATCACATATGAGTGCAGCAGCAGAAACAGCAAGAGAGACCTTGCCTCAGTACGGTGCAAGGAGAGAGCCAGCTCCTAAAAGCTGTCCTGTGAGGCCCACATGTACACCATGGTGCATGTATGCACACACACACACACACACATGTGCGAATGTACATATACTTACACATGTATCTGCATACATGCATTTTATAAGCACATGTGTGTTCATACATGTATGAGCACATACCCATATGCATACACATCCACATACATACATTTATACAAGCATATGAATGTACATACAGTTATACATGTATGTGAATGCACACACACACACACACATTTCCATAAGACATGTTCATATACATACATGAAAGCACACAGTCACATTCATAAATGTAATAATAGAAAGACCCTGTTTTAAAAAAAAAGCAAAAATAGCCGGGCAGAGGCAGGCGGATTTCTGAGTTCGAGGCCAGCCTGGTCTACAGAGTGAGTTCCAGGACAGCCAGGACTACACAGAGAAACCCTGTCTCAAAAAAACCCTAATAAAATAAAATAAAATAAAATAAAATAAAATAAAATAAAATAAAATAAGCAAAAGTAAAACAAGAGCCAAAGACCCAGGGAAAATTATTTTTATGCTTAGGTAGAAGATTGAGCAAAGAGAATCTGCTTTACTGATAAGGATCTGGAAGAGCTTGGCAAGGCCAGCTTGCTCGGATTCTTTGCATTTCTGAATGTGGACTCCATTTCTCTGAGCATAGGGCCAGAAGTCTTGTCACAGGAGGGTCTTTAGTGGAGAAGAGAGAGACAAGAGATCAGAGTGGCTTCCTGCTTATGCTGAAGTACCACGTATATCTTGCTATCACAGTCTACACCCTGGTTGTTCCTTCTTTGCTCCAGTCTCACTCACTGCTGACTGGATAAAACTGAGGAGAGTTCTGGTTTAGTCAGTCTCGAATAGAGATGTCCTTCTTGTGCATGGAGATGCTAGGACTTGGAGTGTAAATCAAGATCAAGGTAGCTGTTGTGGTTGTGTTATTGCTTTTGAGTTAAGGTATCTAAGAAGCTTTTTCTCAAAGTGTTGATAATCAACAAAGAGGAAACACACTACCACCACAGCAGGTAAAGTATCTGTGTTTGAGGCAATTTCTTTTAAGTTTAGGCTGACTTCAAACTTCTGACCCTCCTGTCTCTGCTTTTAGGCAAGCGCCATCATACTTCAAATGCAGTAAACCTTTTATGGTTTTGTTTGCTTTTTGTTTTGTTTTATGTTTTTGGCAAATAAACCTCCAAGGGAAGAAATTACGAACTGACTTGGAGCCAGGTGTGGTGGCATGCTCCTTTAATTCTAGCGCTCAGGAGGCAGAGGCAGGAGGATCTCTGTGAGTTGGAGGCCAGCCCGATCTGTAAAGAGTGAGTTTCAGGACATCAAAACTTGTCCCCAAAACAAACAAAACAAAGAACCAAAATGGACAAGGGCCTGAATTATAGAATACTTTGTCTAGCCTGAGCTACGTAAGATGCTGTCTGAATCAAAGATGTGGATATACGAAGGCTTGATTTTGTGAAGATTGAAGGGGAAGTACATTCTCTCAAATATTGCACTTTGATAGAAGAATTATTTTGAATTAAAAACAGAAAAAAACAGTGGACGTAAAAAGGGTTCTGATGCTCCAGTTCCTTCCTGAAAGGAAGTAATGACACCCTTATTAGAAGAGACCCTCTCTTGTGCTGGGAAAGGAAGAGAATGCACTCGTAAGACACAATCAAGGCTGAAAGAAATTTGTATGAAAATCAGCCACAAAACTACCCCTCATCTTGACCATCGACTTCCCCAGCCCACCGCCCCTTGGTGAGCACAGTTCCACAACCTACACAGAATCTCTGTCCAATCTCTTCCCAGTTTTCCTGGATTCCTTTGCCTTTTCCTTTCTGAATGTGGACTCCTGTGTCATGCAAGTCATCTTTGTATGCCTTGCTTCATCTTAGGTAATTTAATTCTCAGGCTCAGCTGAAATCCCTGTGGGAGTAGAAATAACAATTTTGTGTCCTCTACAGAGTGAAGAATTTCCTGTGAACTAACTATTAATTGAGTGTACTCCTAGCCAAATAGCAATAGGATTATCTTTGTTTTGAGCTTGGCAGAAATGGTAACAAAGCGGATTTGGAGGACTGGGCATGGTGTCACAAATCTGTAACCTCAATGTGAGAGGCTGGCTCCACCTGGGCTGTGTTGTGAAGACCCTTGTTCAGAAAACAAAGCAAATATAAATAGCAAAGTAACCAAAGAATTGCCTTTGAAACATAAACAGAGGAGGAAAAAGAAGAAAATTTAAAATCAAATCAGTAAGGTATTTTGTTTTGTTTTGTTTGTTTGTTTATTTGTTTTTGAGAAAGGGTCTCTCCATTTAGCCATGGCTGTCCTGGAACTCATTACATAAGCCAAGCTGGCCTTGGACTCACAGAGATCCTCCTGCCTTTGCTTCTAGATTGCTAAAGTGAAAGGTTTATACCACCATGCTCAGCTCAAGAAGAATTTAAAGTGTTGGGGTTAGGGCTGAAGGGCTAGGAATATAGTTCAATTGGTAAAGTCCTAAATTCAACCTCCAGATCCATAATTTTTAAAAAGCCGTGCCTTTGCTTGTGCATTTGTAATTCCAAAGTTGGGGACACAGAGATATGAACACACACAAAAGTAATTCTTAAAAAATAATAAAACAAGGAAATGGGGTCTTAAACATGAAAATGCATTCTAAAATGTTTGAAAAAATATTTGGAACTTTCTGTATGATATACAGGGGACATCAATTCCATGTGCGGGAGGGGCTTCACTTCCATCTCCCTGGGTGAAGTCCTTGGGCTGAATTCTATCCATCTTTGTCCATTCTCAGCAACACTAACTAGGCAGATGACAGTAAGTCAGTATAGAAACAGACACTCTCCACTGTCCACATTGGACTGTGTCAGACGCCAGCATAACTTTTTCTTCCTGGCCTTTGTCTTGCTTGGGTATCTTCTATCCCAAATCCCAACCATGGTTGTAGAGGATAGGGAACAATTAGGACCAAAACTTGCTTAAGGGGCTAGAACTAGAGCTGGTTGATAGAGTGCTTGACTAGCTCACAGGGAGCCCTGGGTTCAATCCCCAAGGCCTTATAAACACAGCATGATGACACAGACTACAATCCTAGCACTTGAGAAGTGAAGGAAGGAGGATCAGACATTCAAGGCCATCCTCCACTACACAGCCAACTGGAGGCCATCCTGGGATACATGATACCCTATGTTAAAAAAAAAATCTCATTTAGAAAAAGTCCATAACAGTAGGAACTGGCTTTAGTGTTTCTTGGGGTGTTGGTGCCATGAATATTAGCCTCACCCCAACCCTTATCATTCCACGGATAGAGATTGAGAACCATTCCAGAGAGCTATGGGGACTCCAGCCATGTGGCCATTTAATCACTGTCTTTCCCCAGCCCTGGGCTCCATTCCCACAATGGGCAACTGTTTCCTTTGTGTCTCTGTGAATTTGTTTTAGGGGAAAATGAAGGGTTTGAAGCAAAAGCACACTACAGTGGTTTTGGTTTTTGTTGGTTTTTTTTTTTTTCCTCCCTCGCAGAAGCTTCTGTTTTTACCAGATTCTGAGTACTTAAAGCAAGTAGTTTTTTGTCTCCACTGGGAACAGAAACCCTGTTGGACCTGAGGTAGGCTTCTAATCTTTCCCTGCTGCTGGCTCTGAGCTGACAACCCTGGTCATGGATTGCAGGGGATTAGGAGAGAAAACAACAAAACAAATGTGCCCATCCAGTGGGGTCTGTTGTGTTGGCACTGGGGATGCAGACAGATCAGTTACCTCTGCAGACAGATGTGTTTATTTTAATACTGCAGCAGGAAGTGAAAGCAGGCGGTCAGAGCCCAGCTGACTCTTAATGGGTTCTTAGGCTAGCCCAGGTTGACTTCCTGGGAGTGGGAGAGCCTGGGGCTTGCAGTGGGAGGCCTACCACCACCCACCACCCACCCCCAACAGTCCTCCTCGGCCTTGCCTGCTGCATTGTGCCACTGATTTAGTGAAGACATCATCCGCACCCCCTTCTGGGAGCTGCTGGCTGCTCTGCTCTGACAATTACTCTGGCTGCCGCAGAGAAGTGCTCATATCCACGGACATATGGCTTTTTAAAGTGATAAATTGCATTAGCAAATTTCTTATTAGCTCTGCTGTCAGGAGGGAGCTCCTGTCACATTAGCTTTCTGAGGCTGATGTAGAGCTTCCTGGCCATCAGTCACCATGCCAAGGACTAAAGGGACGTGGGGGCTGTTCATGGATGGATGGAGGTCCTCAATCCCTAGCCCCATCCCCCATCTTTCTTCCCTTTGTAAGAGAAAGATCTAGAAAGACCTGGCTTGGTGACCCTTGAGTTATCTTAGGTCTGGTTCTGCACTGCGTGTAGCCTTGGACTCCTCTCTGTGGGTGGGGCACAGAATGCACAGAGACCTTCTGGGCTGCTTGGAGCTGGCTTTCCCTCAGGGCCTCTAGGGTCTGGAGGTCTGGAATCTGCACTGCATTTCATTTGGAACTTTGTTTTCAAGGCAGAGGCTGAATTGGGGCCCAGAAAGGTGTTCTGGTCTCTTCTTTGGGTTTGAGGGCCAGTGGTGGTTCTCCTTTGTCCTAGCTCCCCCTCCAGACAGCTGAAGTCTCCTCCCTGAAGATGACATCATATCTTCTGCTTCAGTCCTTTCTTGGTGGCTATCCAGGGAACTGCATCATCTGGATGCTCAACCCAGATCTCCAGCAACTCAGGCTTACCACTTACATGAGAATTACATAAAGCACAAACATATTGAGGAGCAACAGTAAGAGAAAACACAGCCTGGCTTCTCAGTGTGTTTACTCTGACAAAAGAAACAACTTCAAGGAAGATGCTCTTAGCCCCTGCCACACAAGGCTGCAGCAGCTTTGCTTTGATCTAAGATTGTCTGGGTGGAGGACATTAGACAGAACTGTGTTGTTTCTCTGGTTACATGGAAAGGCAGAGAAATAGGTCTGGAGCTGCAAGAACTTTGTGGGTCAGGTCTGTATCAGCTTCTCCTTCTCAGAAACCATGCCGGGAGGCTCCTGTCTTCGTATTTCCCTGGTCCCACGTGCTCTGGCTCAAAGGGGAGGTGGGGGAGGGAGGAGGCAGAAGATTCTTCAGGGCAGAGGGAAGGTGTGTGGAGAGGAGGTTGCAAGACAAGCTCTCAGTGCCTCATCATGCAGCCCGGGCCTGCCTGGATAAAATCTCTGAAAGATTTGAGAATAGATTTGCACAAATGTGGCCTCAGATCCTATATTATCTTGAACCTTAAATTGAAGTAATTTCTGCTCTGTGGAATCAGAGAAGCACTCTTCTTTCTCGTCACTTCTCTGAAGTCTAACCTTCATGACAAAGGACCCATGGACGGGTCCTTCAAGGTTTCGTGGCTGCCGATTGATTCTACTGGTATCCAGGTTGTCCCCATGATTTCTATCCTGGTTTCTTTTGAGAATTAGAAGGCACAGATCACCAAACCAGCATCCGTCTCTCCCTCTCTGGGCTTGAGGGGTGTGTCTAGACTTTTGCCCAGGGTTCAAAGGCTGATTTTAGAGCATGCTTCTGGCTTGGTTCCACCTGGCCCTATCCACCCTCTTGGTGGGTGCAGGCATGGGGCTTGGCTCACCTTTGTTAGTGTTCCCAGGCTCCTCTTAGGGCAGGTGCTACATATCCCATTCCCTTGTCCTTCCCTTTAAGGGTTTTGGCCAGGGTCTAGCATCTCAACCTCAATCCTAACATTTGCTCATTTTTGGGAAAGCTATTTCTTTCTTTTTCTTTTTCTTTTTTTTCCTTTCCTTTTTTTTTTTTTTTTTTTTTTTGTTTGTTTTTCGAGACAGGGTTTCTCTGTGTAGCCCTGGCTGTCCTGGAACTCACTCTGTAGACCAGGCCAACCTCGAACTCAGAAATCCGCCTGCCTCTGCCTCCCAAGTGCTGGGATTAAAGGCGTGCACCACCACTGCCTGGCAGGAAAGCTATTTCTTGGGACCTCCTCAACCCTCTTTGCTTGTTTCCCTCCCTCTGCCTGTCACCGAGGGAACACACACACACATACACACACACACACAGATACACACATACATACACAGAGACAGAGAGGGCAGAGAGAGAGAGGAAGAGAGAGGAAGAGAGGGGAAAGAGGAGAGAGGAGAGAGGAGAGAGGAAAGAGAGAGATAGAGAAAGGGAGAGGGAGAGGGAGAGGGAGAGGGAGAGGGAGAGGGAGAGGGAGAGAGAGAGAGAGAGAGAGAGAGAGAGACTCAAAAGTTAGTGTGGGGTTGCTTGCCTGTCATCCCACTACTCAGGAGGCTGAGGGAGAATTGGGGGCCAGCCTGGACTACATAGTTAGTCACTCCATTTGTTCATAACTTTGTCCCTCCAAATCAAGCCAAACTACGCTAAATTAAAACAACCCAAAAGAACTTTAACTCTAAGCTGCAGAGGAATAGACAGAGGCTGGCTCATAGCTCTGAAGATCCGTCAGTCTATGGCTGCAGGATCAGGATGCATTCATTTTTCTCCCCATCAGTGGAGCACTGACTGAGGTGACTCCTAGGAAGAAGGACCTTTGTGGCTGACAAGTGGGAACATCTGCTCAACAGCTAGTCAACACAACCTCCTTTCCAATACTTGGCTCTGGGTCAGCTCCCTCTGGTGGTCCCAGCCTGTCCCTTTCACTGACTGTCAGAACCAGCCTGGACTCTGTCTGAAGGGCCCTTGGTCCTGTAGGATGGTACAATATTCAGGTCACAGATGGTGGTGGCAAGGAACAGGGTAAGAACTTAACTTACCTCCAAGAAAGGGTTTGAAATGGGGAAGTTGGTTGTATTTCATCTCTCAGCCTGAGGTCTCTGTACCCCTAAAAATTACAGTTCCATAGAGAAGAACAAGAACTCAGAGAAGTGATCATGAAAACCCACCCACATGTCCCAGGTTTGGTTCCCAGTGCCTGTACTGTCTGCTGCAGGGCCTGTGTCTGTGCTGTCTGCTACATCATCAGGCTTCCCTTGGCAGACCTGGCTCCTCTCCCAACACGGCCAAACTTCTTCTTTTGACACGCACAGAAACACATTTCTGCTTGCTAAAGCTTAGGGGGTTCTTCTTTGATGACAAAGGAAAAACTTGACACAGAAAGACATAGACGTGTTTGCTTCTGTCCAGAAAGGAACTTGCCCTGTTGTCCCCAGGGTGACCATAAGTTCTGTGAAAATCACAGGCTGAAGAGTCACTCCTTGGTATAGCAAGGTCTCTGCCAGAGTTCCTGAACACCAAGTTTGCTCTTTCATAACCCATCTGGTCACTAGAACTCTCAGACCACTGCCTTCCCGGGCCTTACTTACTCCAGTAAGTACAAGGAGACAAGACTTCTCTTCTGCCTCACATCAAGTGCAATGCACCTCAGTGGTGTCATCCCTTCTGTGACTTCCAGAAGCTGACAGCTGTTGTGTAGCCCTAACCCCAAGGTTGGCTCCAGGGATGTCCTTCAGAGCACAGAGAGTCATTCATTGTTCTGAACCCATGAAAGTCAAGGAGAGATTGGAAATAGAGGGGAGTGGGGTCACGTCCTCAAGAGCTTATGAGGAGCCATAGAGAGGTGGGCTTAGCAGGAGGCACACCAAGAGAGCTAGGGATTGGCTGAGGGACATCACATTGGCAAGAAACTCCTTTGATGTGGAAGAAAGGCTTTGGGGCTGGGGTGGGGGATTGTGAGCTTCATGCTAGAGAATGAGACTCCTCCTGAGCCTGTAGTTCTTCTGACTCCCACTCCCCCCTTTCCCCCTCAGCCCTCTCTGCCACTGACTACCTTTTCCCTATGTGCCTGCCTTCCTGAGTCTTTCAGATCTCTGCCTAAACATCATCTCTTTCTACAGGGCCTCCCTGATGGTGCTCCTCCCACAAACACAACCTCCCCTCCTCTATAGACATTGTGTGTGCTAGGCAAGCATTTGACACCTAAGCTATACACCACCACCTCCACCATCACCACCATCACCTCCACCTCCACTACCTCCCCCACCACCTGCCTCCACTGCCACCCCTGTATTATTGTCACAGCATCTGTCCTTGTTGACAATGATCTCTGACACTTCTGTCCTGGTTTACTATAGTCTTGCTAATCTCCACTATCCTCTTTCCAGTGCTCCAGGACAGTAATTTCTGTCCCATAGGGCTGCCTCCTCAAGGCTCATGATTGTGCTTGGTTCACAGTAGAGATGGGCCATCAGTGATTAAGCTGATGCATGATGACTAGGTAATGCAGAAGAAGCCAGCACCAGAGAGGCCAGCGAGGTTGCCCTTTTCACTACTGTTTAGAGACCTTTCGATGCTAAGTGGCTAAGTATCCTCCACAACCTGAGTTCTGCATGTAGCATGCATCCTTTTGCAACTATTCCTACCTGGAATCCTTTGTCTATGGAATTAGAAACTGCCATCTTCTTGGTATCCCATCTGAAGTGAGGTAGAATAAGCTCACAGACGCTGCCAGAGGCCAGTCCTCATTTGTTGTTTGGCAGCAGCCTCACTTTCCTCTCTGTCTGAGGCTTCATCTGCCGGGGGGCTTGGCCCAGCTTGGTGGAGGAGAAGAGAGAAGTCTTCTTTCTTCTCCTTGTCCATTCTTCTTGAGGCAGCTGAGGGGGTGGAAGAACGTTGGTGGGGGTGGGGGCAAGACCTGGGGTCTTATGAGATTCAGGGTAAGAGTTTGGTCTTACAAGATATTTAGGGTTGCTGTATAACAAAAGTTTACTTATCTATGCTAGAAAAGTTTATTTACTATCCTACTGTAGCTGACTTGCCCTCTGGTATCCTCTGGCCAGAAATTGCAGTTTCTGGCACTTATTATCTCATCCCAAATACATCAGAGGATTAGGCAAATAGCCTTTGTACTCTCTCAGCAGTAACTGCTGGGCTCTAACTTTCACCTGCTGGTCTGAGGTCGCAGGAAGAAAAAACACTTAGAGAAGTTATTATAGAGTTTATTACTAAGTGTAAAAAGTTTCCTATGAAAGCTATCTAAGAGGAAAAATGGAAAGGTCCTAAGCGAGGGGGAAAAGGAAAAAAATTCTAACAGAAAAATTCTAAGGGAAAAAATTCTAGGCAGGAGAAAAGGAAGGGAAGGGAAGGGATGAATGACTTCTACTACTTCTACTGCTACGACTACTCTAGTACTCTCTTTGTCTTTGTCTTCAGAACTTATGCATCTTTCAGAGTACACGGTCACACGTTACAAAGTTCATCACAAGTTCACACCAAAAATCAAATCATAAATTGAAATAGAAGTTTACAATGGAGAATATTTACATGCATATCCATTAGGAGTAATTATCTGGCTAAACATCCATCACCTGTCACAGCTCCACAGGTTCACTGAAGGTTTAAAACTATAAGTAAGAAATTAGTGAGGTTTTGTATAGATAAACCCAGGCAATATTTTATCTTCTGTTTTAGCACATATAATAAATCGTGAGTTCCCTTTTAGTAACCTTTGGCTAATTGTTTTATAACCTCTTGGAATGTGCTCTGAATAGGAGAAGGTCTGGTTACTATCTAAGAGCAATTAGCTGATGACACTCAGGAGACTGGCAGAGTTCTCATTGCAGTTTTGACTATCAGAAAGGGACCTAATAGCAGTCCCGTTATGAAAGAGCTTAATAATCTTTGATATAATTTTAGGAATTCTTATAGGATCATCATTAAGACTTAAGAAGTCATCTATTTGTCCATATAACATCACTACAAGACGGTACATCTTTGTGGATCTGCAGAGATCTGCTCCAAAGGGGTGTGCTGTTGATTAGTGATTGTTACATATGTTTAAACAATAATAATAGGAAAAGCATATTAATAGCAGGAATCTTTCCTAAAATAAGTCCCTTACAGGCTTGCTGAATAAAGACTCACTTGTCGCAGATTTTATAATAATCCATGGCAAACATTTTCAGGATGATCACCTGCTAATTATTAACTTGTCCCATTATGGCTCCTGACATTCATCAGCATGGGGTAACTCCTCTGCAAAGCTCAGGCCCAGGTGATTGCATTAACCCTTGGTCTCCACAGTTGGAGACTCATCAGTGAGTCTGTTTTCCCTAGCTGTCTCCCAGGGCAGAGACACCCATGGTTCCTTTGTCCTTAAGGTTGCCGCTTAACAAGTCAGAACATTTTGTCTGCTGAGTAACTGGAATAGAGACTCTTTGGTGTCTATGAGACAATGGGGTCTGGCTGGTGGCAGGGGAGGGTTTGTTCTTCTTTTCAGATACAGAGCACATACACAGGTTGACCTATCTTCCCTTCCACAGCCAAGAAACCAGGTGAGGGACAGGGATAGACTCCTGTGGCATGATCAACCATCTGGGCATGCTGGCCATGAAACCAGAATCCCTATTCTGAGCAAGCACACCCTCCACTCCCCACCCCAGATCCAATTTTCCATCAATGAAATATTCAGTAGCTCTGCAACCTCATCAGCTCTGTCTGGAAGGGAGGGATCCCTTTTGATTATCCCAGCTGAAGCCATCCCTCAGTCCCCTGGCCAGGCCTTTTGTTGTCCTACCTGGGAGATTTTAATTGCACAATGTGTCCCCCACTCTCCACATTAGGAATATCATTCCCCTTCCTCCCCACTAGATATCCCCAACTCCTGAGCCCCAATACTTACAGTTGCAGCAAGGAGGAATCATTTCTCCACAGTAACCAGCCTCAGTCATGTGGGATTAATACCTTTGATTTTAGAGGCAATGGCTAGCTTCTGATGTTGATTTCCTTTGTGACAACTACAGTTGTGACTAGGGTCCTTAGTGGAAAGTAGGAGTGGAAATTTCCATGGAGTAGGGGTGCCTGGTGGCTATGTAACCTCAGCATGCAGGAGGCTAAGGCTGGAGGATCTCCAGTTCTAGGGGTGAACTGAAGGTTCCAGAGGGAAACATACAAAGTCAAAGATTCTACATGATTGATGGATTGATTATTGATTATGATTGATTATTGATTATAGAGTTGAAATGCTGCAGATTTAAAGTTAAATTGTTTTGTCTATAGTCTCCTTAATAGTCATTTATCACTCATCTGTGGCTGATCTAAAAGATCCTTTCAACTATCAAATAAAAGTTTCAGAACATATTAACATAACAGCTTCTACCAACCCCAAAGCAAAGATTCAGATAGTTAATGTCTAAAACCTACAGCAGAATCCCCCTTGCTTTGCTGTAGCATGCCTTTCTGAGGTTGTTATCAATCTTTAGGAAATGTCTTGATTTAAAATTTTCTTTTGTTCATGACTTTAAAAGTACATGTGCTTTCATATTAGTACATGTCATTCAGAATAATCTGGATCCCAGGTTCCTGGGCCATGTGATGAACCAGCCTGCCTCTGTTTTGGGCTTAAAGCCATCTTATAGTAAAGACAAACTAGGTTTATGCCTACTTATGATTAAATTTGTTTCTCAAGGATTGGGTTCTGCCCCTGCTTGTAACTTTAACTACAAATGGTTCTGTACTGTCTGTTCCAAGAATCAGTAATTATGTCTTTGTTTCAAAAATTTGTGATGACCATCTTGCAACCCTTCCTTTGTTTCAAAAGGTTGCATGACCACCAATGACTACCTCGCTATGCCCGCCTTGCAATCATGTCTTTATTTCAGGAGGTCATTGTGACTAACTTGTTATGCTTATGTTCTGTTCCTGACAAGTCCTCCACTTGAAACCACTGCTCCTGAGCTATGTGTCTTTCTCACATCCAAGGGTGACTTCTCAATCTTCTTAGGGGAAGGCAGCCCATGTACACAAATAGAAAAAAAAAAAGCTTGCTTTAATTAATGGGCATTAATATTTGATTCAAAATAAACTATCTCTTACTTCCTTTGAGGAATGTTTTTGTCAACAGCAGGTAGCCTGAGTTACATGACAAACATGGCTCAACCAAAAGGCTCAAACAAAACATGGCTCAAAACAAAAGGTAGGAAGAGGGCTAGAGGTATAGCTTATAGCAGAGTGCCTGCCAAGTTCATGAGGCCCTAGAAAGAAAAACAGGGAGACAAGAGGGAAGGAATAAGCCAACAAGAGTTTTCCAGAGACCCCTATATGACCTGAATTCTAAAGTCATTCCTTTTTAACCAAGGACCATTCTTGTTTACAGTCTAGGTTATGGGTGTGTCATGGCAAGCAAGGCAGAGGAATTTTTGATGTCAGATACACAGCATTATCCAGCCAGTGTGCCTCCTGGAAGTATGGTAACAGATGTACCTACCATGTGGAGCTGATTCCCAGTAACACAGCAACAGTGAACAGAGGGTTCTGGAAGAAAGGGAGGGTCTGGGCGAGGGACCTGAGGGCCAACCTTGTCCAATGGGTGCTGTGGAGGTTTACTTAATACATCTTGAAATTAGGGGTAAGTAAGATAAAGTCCAATTTCTGTACACATCATTCAAATGATTTGGATCAAGTGGTTCATACAAAGTGATATTGTCTGATGGTATGTATGTAGACCACGGTCAGATGATTCAGATACAGGGTCCAGCAGATAGCACTTTGGATCTGAGCTCTGTTGAGAATTCAGACCAGTAACCACAGGCTCACCATGACCGTCCTGAACATTTGCATGGTATGTAAGTGTTGACTATGTGTGTGCACATATGTTCATGTATGTGCTTAGCTCCACACTAGCACTTTCATTTTTGAATCTTTTATGTGATAATGATAATACCAAACATTTCCCCTTTTTCATTTCTTCTTTTTTTCTTCCCTTCTCTTGTTTGGTGCTGGAGAATAAACCCAGGGCTCTTTAGTTATACCTCCAGGACCTAAGCGTTTTCTTTTCAATTCCTTTATTTCATCCTCATAACAACTGTGAGAAGAAAACACTATTATTCCATCGTACAGTTGAGTAAACAGGCTTAATAGAGAAGTTAAGTAGTTTGCTATAAAGCATTTACTAAAGGTGGATTGGAGATCCAACCTCAGTGTCCCTAAGCTCAGTGAGAGTCTACACTCATACCAACAGGGACAAAAACTTCTCCCTTGGGAGTTGAATGAATAAACAAGGTAATCTGCAGAGAAGAATCTTGCAAACTGTATCACAATTGTTTTCAAACGAATGGAGAGGACTCCATTCTTTCCCTGAAAGAGTTTTAAAGTTTATCAACTTATCAGTAAGTGTTGCATGGTCCTTAGGTCAGTGGACCAGTGTTTACCTTAGCCAAGTAGCTAAGCTCACTATCACTGCTGGTGGCACAAAAATCTATAATGTGCCTCTGGACACAGTACACACTATGGGAAGCTATAACATCACCTTTGTGGTATATCGTAATTCCCTCAAGGCTTGGGAGTGGCAGGAACCACCCTCCAGAATACTCTAAGGACCAGCCCCTTGAGGCACAAAACTGGCTAAGTCCTCCACCTGAGGACCTCCAACTGCCCAGATCCATCCACAGAACATTCTAAGGACTCTAATGACTGGACCCAAGATACAGGAGGCCAAACGCTACCCTACAGAGTTAAAACACTACCCTACAAGTTAAAACTCAAGACCAAGCCACAACCCAGGCCATCCTGGAAAGCTCCACCCACAAGAAATCCTAAATAAAGCCTGCCTCCTGCTGAGTTCTCTTCAGGTTCCCCCTCAGAGGCAGTTCCCCCTCCTGTATTTTTTCTGGGTTTCTCTTGTGTGAAGTTTGTTGCCTGTTATGACTTTATGGTATTCCTTGGCTCCCAACTGCCGGGATACCTTTCCCCTTAGATCTGTAGCACTTTCCGGATATTCTTGGCCAAGCATATTTAATCTGAACAGAATAACCCAAGTACTGATTATGAGACATTTTATGAGAAAACTCACTTGAACTCTTAAAAAATGTCAACGTTATGAAAACAAACATAACAAAATAACAAGAAGATAGTTCTAGAAAATCTAAAGAGACATGACAGCTAAAAACACTGTGTAAAACCTGATTGTGTTCTGCATTTCCAGAATGCCATAAAGGATATTTGGAGAATCAGAGAAATTTAAGTATATGTTCTGATTAACTAATATTACTGTATCAATGTCAAATTTATTGTGTGTGACAATGACATTAGAGTTATAACAGAAATTATAGGATGCACATTGCTGTCCTTATTACTTAAATGTCCCCAGATCTGTGACTTCCAAAGCAATTAAGCAAAACAAACAACCTCTCCCCACATATATCAACAAATATATAAAATATCATATGTATAGTGTCATATACATATATATTGAGAGAGCACTTATTCATACAAATAATAGACCATGAATAATAGGTAATAGATGATGAATCCAAAAGAGGAAAAAGAAAAAGAAAGGCCAGGCAGTGATGAAGCACACTTTGTGAGTTCGAGGTCAGCCTGATCTACAGAGCTAGTTTCAGGACAGTCAGGGCTACAGAGAGAAACCTTGTCTTAAAAAACAACAACAACAACAACAAAAAACCCAAACAAACAAACAAAAGATGAATCTAGATGAAGGATTTCTTTTCTTTTTCAATGGTTTACTTCTTTTAATTTTATGGACATTGTTGTTTTGGTTTTGTGTACATCTGTGTGAGGGTGTGGGGTCCTCTGAGACAGGAGTAACAGACGTGTATGAGCTGTCATGTGGTTGCTGGGAATTGGAACCTGGGTCTTTTGGAAAAGCAGCCAGTACTCTTAAGAGTTAACTGCTAAGCCATCTCTCTGTCCCCATAGATGAAGGATTTCTAAGTTTTTCTAAACTATCCTTTCAACTTTGTCCAAAACAGACTCAAAGGTGCCTTCAAAGACTAAAATTTCCTCAAACACCTTTGCCTTTCTAGGAACTCAATGGCACACCATGACGTGCTTGCTCCAAAGTAGTCTAATGCTTACTACACACCCTTTGCAGACATCCCCCTGCCAAAGTACTGCTTCCCTGTTGTGATTATCCTACAGGTGCTCCCACAAGTCCAACAGAAACAACGCCACCTCCTGGAACCTGCCTAGGATGCCATGCTGTCTTCTTGCAGCCACACTGCCTGATTGAAAACTCCAGAGACACATGCTAAATCCTACAGAAGACAGATCCAGACCTTCTAGCTACAGATGAACTCTTTTGCCAAAGTCAAATAGTTAAAGTTACATGTTAGTGAGGAAAACTTAATATCTATCTAGATTAGTCAGATGTTATTACCATCAAACTGGACCAACTGTAATTAATTGATTCAATGATCCCTTGCCTTCCCAACCCCTACTCTCAACTCCCCTTACCCTGTGATTTAATTGTGCTAACCCCTCTGGCATACATAGTGCTTTCTTTGACTTCCTCATCTAAAATTGTCACCACAGATGACACAGTGATCCCCCCTCCTTTTTTAAAAAAAAAAAAAAAAGTAAAGGGGAGGAGATGTGGGACTGCGTAAGGGTATCTTGGTTCTTGGTTGGGCATGGGCCTGGAACCCTGAGACTCCAAGAGAGAAACAGCAGGTGTTCGGCTACATCCCCAGAACCCAGGGTCCTGACACACAGTCTAGTCTCCATAGACCTACATTGTTCAGTCATGTAGGCCATTACAGCTCCTCCCAAAGTACACAGGTAGAGGGTGTGACTACAGGCCTCAGGCTCTAGAGAGATTTACATACTAATGAAGGCCAGAGGGCGGAGCAAATTAAGCATTCCTCCCCAGACCCTCCCCCTTTCTCCCTCCCTATTTAACTCAGGTCTGCCCTGAGTTTCAGGGGGGCACATCCAGACCATCTACCATCCGCCATGAAAATAAACCCTTTTGGAACCAAGGACTTTCTCATGTCATTGGGGCCTGCCATTGCCAAAGCCTCCAGCCTTTGGAACTCCAGACCTTTCTCCTGTATGTGGGACCTGCTGCGTGGAAAGCCTCTGGGACTCCACTGCTTCAGCATTTTTCCCACACCCTGTGTTTGAAATTTTCCCAGTAAAAAATCAAAATGTTGAACAACTAGATTTAATTGAAAACAAAACAAAACACCCAGCAAGTAACAAACCATAGAACAGATTTATTAAAGGTCAAGTCTGGGATTCAGTGAATACTCTGGTGTTAAGGAAAGAACCATTTAAAAGAGCCTACCGATGAGCAAGCACTTCCAAAATTTAAACCAGAGTCCTGGCTGTCCTGAGGTGCTGGGCTTTGAATGGTGTAGCACACCTGTCACACCTGCCACACAGGAGGCTCTGAGAGGGCAAGAAAAGGACCTTCTGCAAATGCATGTGTGTGCTACCACCCCTTGCTTAAAGGTCTCTGTGTTATAACAGGGCTTGGGTGCAGGGCACCTCCTTTGCTGTTGTTGTTTGAGACAGATCTTTATTATGAATCTCAAATTGTCCTGGAACACACTGTAGGTCAGGCTAGACTTAAACTCAAAACAATCCACTTGCTTCAGTTTCCCAACTGCTGTGATTTCAAGTATGTACTCCCATACATGACTAGAACTTTTCCATTTTTGATTTGTTTGAGACATGTTTTTCTCTGTGTAGCCCCAGTTGTCCTAGAACTCACTCTGTAGACCAGGCTGCCCTCGAACTCACAGAGATCCACTCTCCTGCCTTTGCCTCCTGAGTGCTGGAATTAAAGGTGTGTACCTCCACCACCATTAGCGATAAGTGCTCTTGAGCCATCTTAACTGGCAGCCCTGCTTAGTTTGTGTAAATTGTCTATGTGTGTGAGTGACTCTCTTTCTACCTTGTTGAAGCCAACTCTCTCATCTTTTTTGGTGCCATATTGTGTATGCCAGTCTAACTGAGCCTTGTGTTCTTTGGTCTCCATCTCCCACCTCAAGGTAGGAATGATGGGGTTACAGGTACACACCAAAACACTTGCTTTCTTTATGTGGCTTCTGGAGATTTAATTAAGGCTGTGAGGCCTTCCTGCACATTTGTCCCCTGAACCATCCTGTGACACTTTGACAGCAAGAGTCACATTTCTCCTGCACCCTCGTTACTAAGGTGAAGGCTCAAATCAAACCTTGGTTAAAACAAAGATTGTGCAGGGGAGCAAAGAAAGGATTGGCTGTAGCCGTGTGTACAGGGCAAGGACGTTTCGGCTGAGCCTGGCAGTCTAGGCTGCCTCACAACTATCTACACTCAGGAGCTGGCTCCTTCCAGCTGTCCTTGCTTCTGCAGAACTATTTGCATCCTAAATTTACATGAAGCTGAATTCCTGAGAGAAAAGCTGCCTGCCTCCTCTCTGAATTCCTCCTTTGTCATTCAACAGTGTGTGTGTGTGGGTGTGTGTGGGTGTGTGTGGGGCGTGTGACGCCCAGCCAGACAGGGCAGTGTGGGTCGTACCCCTAGAGGATGAAATTTAAGAAGAGGTCTGGATCTTCCCTGGCTTTGAGTGATAGTCTACCTACCCAGTACCCTCCTAGGTCATCTGCCCAGTTACGTCTGAAGCAGTTGAGTGGTGGTCTGGCCGGGTGGGCATTGGAGTATCTTGGGTAGGTCTGGGGCCTTCCTTATAGGCTCAGGAAGAGAGATCCCACTTGCAGGCTCTTCTTGGATTCTCTAACACAGTTTCCTCTAGTTTTGACAGCATGCCCAGACAGGGCTAGATTCTGTTCTTGTTTTCATACTCCTGCTCTGCCTGCCCAAAGGCCCAATCTCCAGGTAAAATAAAGCCAAGAGGAACCAAGATCATCTTCAGGCAAAATGAAGACTTAAAGCTCCCTCCTCTGTCCACCTCACTCTGCCAATAAGACTCTGAACCTCTCTCCTGCCCCAGGTGGAACGAAACCAAACCGATCTGGTGGTGAGTGGGAGCACAACGGAGAAGGTGCAGAGCCCTCCGGATGCTTCTCAGAGCTGAGCACCTGTCCCACACAAAGGATGCATCCCACCTTATAAGCCACAGGACTGAGTGAGGCTGGGGACAGACAAACTTCAAGGTAGCAGTCCACAGAGGGGCAGGAAAAGACCAGTGACCTATGTCATACAAGCACAGCTTAGAAGAGAGAGGCAAGGGCTCAGAGTCGTTACTAATGGAAACAAACAGAAACAGAAAAATCAGTGGTGTGGCCACTTTCTCCTGTCTTTGATCAGCTGCAGGAGATGGAGGGGGAGTTTGGAGCTTGGAATATATTAGCTGCTTGTTGGTGATCCCCACCCCATTACCAAGAAACTGGTGGAGTTTCTGTCCCCAGCAACCCTTCAGAAGATGGTAGAGAATTATATATGGGTCTCTGGTTTGACTGGGCTCTGTTTCAAGACAAGCAATGGAATATGTGGTCCCTCCAAGGTCCTTGTATCTGGAGCAGGTTAACACCACAGAAGTCAGGAGGCTGCCTTGTAATCATTTGGTGATCTGTGCTTCCTTTAGCATTAGGGAAATCTAACAAAAGTGTCCAGTGCTCAGGACCAGAAGCAACCCAGATGATCTTACTACTCACCTTGTTCCCATCTTTTATTTAAGATAATAAAACCTTCAGCCTCCCCAAAGTCTTTCGAGCCTTCAAGAGCAGGTATTTAATTTTTACTGACAATGCCTGCATTTCTTTCTGGTTAGCAAGGAGTTGAGGTACAGATGACTGCTTGGATGAGGCTCTCCATTTGAAAAGAATGTGGGAATTAATGCTTGTGTTTTGCCGGAGCCTGGATCGTCGCAGATCTTTTTTTTCCCCTCTTCTCCTTAATCAATTTCACTCTAATTAATTCCTTCTGTGGCTGAGTCTTGTTACATTAGACAGTCTGCTGATTATTTCCACAATCAAGAGACTGGATATCCATGCATTTTTAATGAGGAGTGACTGCATCCGTTGTCATAAGTGATCTCCTAGCTGGCAGCTGAAGCCACTAACATAATCATAGAGCAGATTTCTTGCTTCCTCAGAACTTTTTGCTGCCGTATTCCTCCTGGGTGACAATGTGAGGGAGCTCTAGAGTCTGGTGTAATCAGCCGACAGCTGGGTATTTAGCTTGGCAATCTGCAGTGTCAAGAGCTGCTTATTCGAAGGTCATTGACTTTTAAAAAATAAACACAGGGGTAATTGGTTTTACTGGCTGACGAAGTCTAGTGGGCTGGCCTTGAAGGCTGATGAAGTCTAATGATCTAGCCTTGAAGGCTGATGAAGTTCAGAGGGCTGGCCTTGAAGACCATTCTAATTGTATACTTAGTTTAAAGCGTTGACTCATGGAAGGAACTCCTTCAAAGGTTGACCCACGTCCCTGCCTCCAACTGAGACTGGCCCATGCTGGCTGTCCACATCCATGTGACAGGCTGCTCTCTCATACTTGACCTTGATACCTCTGGGAGCTTGTAAGTCAGAAGCAAAGTGAAGAGTAATTCCAAATCTTCAACTGTTTCCGGTTTGGCATTGGGAGAGGACAATTGCTCTATAAGGAAGAAAAAATAATTTTGTTTTGGGAAAAACACTTGGCCTTTGGTCATGTGGTATGCTTGAGACAACTCTGAAATAGACAGTTTGAGACAAGCAGAGATCAGTGGCCATGCACGCTCGCTAGTGTAAAAGAGGTCGTGGGCCTGTGACACAGTTCTGAAGGGAAAGGTACTCCTCACAAGTCTGATGGTCTGAGTTTGATCCCCAAGACCTATGCAAAAGTGGAAGGAAAAGAATAAAGACTCCATAAAAATTGTCCCCTGAAATTCGCATACACTACATAACATATGTGTCCACACACGTGTTATGTCCATGAGAGTGAACCCACATTCACACTCATAGGCATAAATAATAGATTTTTTAAAAAAGGTCACCCACTCCCTGGTAGAAGGGAGCCTTTCTTCTTCTTGCCTCAGAGTGTAGATTATTGTAGCCTTGCCTCCAGTTAAGGATGTTAGGATGAATGGTCTTCTGGTCTCGAAGTCAATTGGATCTGCAGCTGGGAAACAGGCTTCCAGGAGACTATAGTATGAAGCCTCCAACTTCTCTCCTTTGTCCACCCTAAGCCTTCAACCCTTATAAACAGAGGAATACCCTGAGTGTGCCTGGAAGACAGACAGGTGACAAGGGTGTGATATCCCCTTCAGCTCCCTTCTCTAAAGCTTGTCCAGGGAAGCATTGTGGTTCTAGAGACCATCTGAAGGGCCACATACTGTCTGGGGAGGGGAGGAGGAGGCTTACAGGAGTCCTGTAAAGATGGAGGCTCCTGAGAAGCGTAGCCCACATCAGGTTCACAGGTACAGGAGTAAAATGAGGGAGAGGGGAGAGAGAGAGAGAGAGAGAGAGAGAGAGAGAGAGAGAGAGAGAGAGAAGAAGAAGAAGAAGAAGGAGGGAGGGAGGGAGGGGGAGGGGGAGAGGGAGAGAGGGAGAGAGGAGATTAGAGGGAGAGAAGAGATTAGAGGGAGAGGCTGTAGCTAGAAAATGTATGGAGTGTGCAGTTTGAGAGGTTTTCCTGTTTCCCTGCTTGCCACACTAGCTGTTGAAGGAAGGAACCCAACCTTCAGCCTCTCCACAGAGCTCAGAGGTTGTGACTAAAGGTACCAGTACATCCTTACTCTCACCCTTCAGATGAGAAAACAGAAAAGGTTTCGTCAGATTATTCTGTGCAGTAAATAGATCCAGAGTACTGTCCTTGACAGTGACAATGTAATTTGACTTTATATGGTAAACATGGCACATTGCTCCAAGATCCCATGCTGGTCCTCAGCTGCTATTGGACAGGCAGTGTAGGCCCAGAGAGTTACCTTGTTCACAGTTACTCAGTGCATTAGGAAAGGGTTGCATCTTAGGTTCTATCCCCTAACACCCACTCTGACAATCAGTAGTGCATCTCTTGAGTAAATTTCCTGTTGGCTGGGACATCCTCACAGCTTGTCCTGTGTGGCCAGACATTTCTTCTGCTATCTTTGTTCCAGGATCCTCAGAACATCTTTTTGGATCACTTTATTGTAAATCAAAACTGCATCAGAAATATTCAGCATCCTTGTCTGTACTGTTATGTCTGTACTGACATAATATCAAGTTGTGGTAGTCTTGACTTAGTTAATTGAAAGACCTTAGTATATAGCAGCAAGTGGTAAATGTTAGCTCCAAAGGAAATATGAGTTTTTTGAAAGTTTCAAAATGTAAACTAAGAAAGTTGCAGCTGGACACAGTGGTGCATACTTTAATCCCAGCACTCAGGAAGCTGAGGGAGACAGCAGATCTTTGTGAGTTCAAATCCAGCCTGGTTTACATAGTAAATTTCAGGTCAGTTTAGGCTACATTGTAAAACCTTGTCTCATACAAAACAAAAAACAAAAATCTCCACCACATCCAAACAAAACAAAAAGAACACAGGAAGCTGAGGTCCAAAGCTTGCAGAGGGCTGTTGGGAAGGACCCTAGATCCTAGTGTGTCAACAAGCAGTGATCTTAGTCATTCTCCCACCCCACTGCCATCCCAGTCAAACCAGAATACAAGTCAGACCAGGATACAGTAGTTGGAGTCAGCCCTAGACATCACTTCCAAGTTAGTATGAACTGTCCTCCATGTACTGTGCTTCAGTAAGTCTGGCTGAGAGCAGCAGCTTTCCTTTACCTGTGTCTCAAGCACAGAATTTACTATAAAAAAGAAAACCAGACCAAGGAATAGGGCAGTGAAGGAGACTCCTCCACCAGCAAACTCCAGAAGCAGTTTAACCCATCCAAGGTTCATAAAGCTTTGTAACTTAGATCAAGGTCTTCAGAGGAAGCCTGCAGACCCACATGTCTGCCAGGCTCTAGACACGCCCCTAGAGAACAAATAGATAAAATGCCACCCTGAGAAACAAACTTGATGTTCCCTTAGGTAGGCTAAGCCAACTGGCAGGGCCTGTATCACCTGGGAGAACCAAAGAACTTATGTGGCAGTCTCAGCCATCTGGGTAGGTGCTGGCTCACACTGCTATGTAAAGTGTGAATTGGGAGAGCTGGGCTGGGTTTGGGGGTTTACTACATATGTATATTGTTTAACCTCTTTGGACTTTGATGTCTTACTTAAAAAAATACTGCCTCACAGGTAGGGCCAAGATAACATATGGCAACATGTTATGCATATAGAGGTCAGAGGACAACTTGTAGGCCCTGGGGATTGAACTCAGGTTGTCAGAATTGGCAGCAAGCATCTTTACCTGCTGAGCCATCTCAATAGCCTGTTCATTACTTTTAAAAATGTGAAACAAAGCAAGAATTTCCTGCTCTCTTATACAGGTGGACTCCATAAGTAAATGGTCACTTAAGACTTCTCTGCATGAGGTTTTTATCAGTCAGTTTGGATAACTTTTTGCTGTGTAATAGACAATCAAAAGCACAAAGGATTACTTCCCACTCATATTATGTGCACATTGTCCAACACTATGTGATGTCCTCTCCTCCCCAGGCTGAAGAAGCAAGAACTCTGTGGGGAGATAGAGAAGAACAATGAGGACCCTCCTCAGTGACTCTCAAAGCCACTTCACTCGAACGTGATTCTCTCCATATCTCTTGGAATCTTCATATCATATGGAACCAAGTCATATGACCAAGTCTGATATCAGTGTTGGTAGGAAGTACATTCTTTTATGATGATGGCCCTTGTGGAAGTGTGTGGTGAAGGGAAACGTAAAGGTTCATTGTAAAGTCAGTTGCTGATTCATGTTTGTTATCCAGACTCTATTGAGCTGGATTGGTGATGTATCTGTGAAGAGTTTGCGAGTGGATCGAGCTGCTGCTACTGACCTTTGAATCGAACTGCCGATTTCCAGACAACACAGATGGGTCTTGCTCCAAAGAACCTTTCTAAACAGGTCCACTTTCCCTGTATCCTTTCTTTCCCACTTCCTCTGGTGGGTGGTGGACTACCAGGAAGGTTAAAGCATTTATGAAACATCATTAAAAATAGATTTTAAACAAATTAAAATTACAGTGTGGTAGTTGGGACTTTTTGTTATTAGGACAAACATTGAAGAAAAACAATAGGAAGAAAGATTTGTTTCAGCTCATGGTTCAGCAGGTCAGGGTTCAATGCACGGTAAGGCCATCTCTGTGGCTTTGATTTGGTGGGCCTGGATTCAGTGTATTGTAAGGCTAGCTCTGTGGCTTTGGTTTGGTGGGCCAGGGTTTAGTGCGCAGTAAGGCTAGCTCTGTGGCTTTGGGTCTGAGGTGAGGCAAAATTGTGTGGAAAATGAGGCTGACTATTCACTTCATGGTGAGCAAGAAGCCTAGAAAGGAGCCAGGTATCCTCACTGAAAGCACATGCCCCAGTGACCTATTCTCTCCTGAGAGGTCCTCCTTCTACAGTTTTTATCCCCTCCCCAAATAGTACCACCAGCTGGGACCAAGCCTTAACACAGGAGCCTAAAGGAAAACACTGGAGTCCTGGGGAAGATGGCTGCATTATGGCTTCCACTGGGGCTCTGTTACTTCAGTCTATTTATAGAACATTTCAGCAAGAAGTTAGGGAGTCAAGTTAAACATCTTGGTATAAGTTCTGTATGCTAATGTGATGACACTTCCCACATTCTCAACTTATAGAGAGGAAGACTGAGGCTCCAAAGAGTATGGAAGATTTTCGCAGTCAGGAGTGGCCTCACAGAGCCCTGAGTCCTCTAGGCTCCTGAGTGCTTTCCTTGCCTCTCATATTGAATCTTTTTTGAGAATTTGTGGATACATGTGTGTTCATGTGGGTTGTGCAGGTGTCTTGCATGCATGTGTATACAGATGTGTGTGGAAATGGACAACCTCTCGTGTTGTTTTCAGGAATCACCCGTCTAGTGTTTTGAGAAAGGTTCTAGCTTTGATCTAGAGCTTGCTAATTAAGCTAGGCCGACTGGGAATGTATCCACCACACCTGGATTTCTTCTTTTCTCAATGTTTCTGGGGTTTGAACTCAGGACCCCGGGCTTCGCAAGCACCTTACCAGCTAAGCTATCTCCCTGACCATGGTTAATCTTCGTGAATCATTTCTGAGCCTATTTCTCCCTTTGTATGTGATCTGTATACCTGTGGTAAGATAAGTAGCATCTGCTGGAAGGCCAGCTACAGAGGACGGGGGTGAATGGGAGGGACGACACATGTTTGGTTAAAGACCCTCTAGTGAACAACCTAGAAAGGGCAAGAAGCTAAACTCTGAACTGCACAGGGTTTAATTTATCTGTCTCAAAGGTCAGTGCCACTTTTTAAAAATTACTTATTTTTACTTTATGCCCATTTTTACTTCATATGTTTGTATGAGGCTGTAACCTGGAATAGGGGTACAGACAGTTGTGAGCAGCTATGTGGTTGCTGGGAATTGAACTCAAGTCCTCTGGGAGAGCAGCCAGTGCTCTTAACCTCTGAGCCATCTCTCCAGCTCCTATCAGTGATTTTTTTTTTCTGTGTGCTGATAAAAGCTTAGGCTCTGTTGCTGTGATTCTAGAGAAATTTTTAGCTTCCCTCTCTTGGTAAGAAAATGTAGACTCAATTTTGAAATGTCAAAAGAGAATGCAGTGGAGCATTTTCCTCTCCCCTCATGTGCAGTTTTGGTTTCAAGGCAGGGTCATGTCTTCCTTGTCAGCCCCAGGCTGCCCTTTCTCAAGATTCAGCATCTCTTCCTGGGGCTGACTTCCTCTCGTGGCGTGGCTGGAGTCCTGATTTGGACAGTGTGTGACCCTCCAAAATTCATCATGAAGTTTAATCCTTCTTGCGGTGAGAATAAGAGGCAAGTGGAGTGGAATAAGAGGAGGATGAAGTTGGGGGCGCTGCCTGTCTGAACCGATCTGTGGGTTGGGTTGTAAGAGGACTTGAGCGTGTGTGTGCGTACATGGCTGTATTCCCCTCTTCCATCTCTTGCCATAGGAGGATTTGGAAACAAGGTGCTCTCTTAGAAGCAGACACTGAACCTGCCTTGGCTGTGGAGTTCCTAGACCACTAGAACTGTGAGGAATGAATTTCTGTTGCTTACAAATTACCCAGTGATATGAATTTTTAAAGTAGTTGCACAAGTGGACCAAGGCAAACAAAGGTGGGTGACTTCTCAGCAAGTGGACTACTTTCCACGTTGAAACTCAACAGAGGGGTCCTCTCCACCCCACCCAGTCTTTAGTTCCCTACTTGGACTTCTCTTGCTCCTCCCAGCATCTCACTCATCCTCTGAGCCCACAGAGCAGCTGTCACCTCCTCATGTGCTCAGTGCACAATGGGATATAGAGTATTCCAGACTGTTCATCCTTGAAGTCCTTCCTTCCTTTAGCATCTCCTGTGAGACCCATCTGAAGCTGGGCTTGCTGCTCAGCCACCGAGCATTTGCCTAGTGTGCTTGAGACCCTGGTTTCATCCCCAGCAGCGGACAGGGGGATGGAAGGAAGGACTGTTGGAGTTAGGGAGGATCCCTAGTTTGGATTCCTCTGGATGGCATCACTTTAAAGCAGTGGTTCTCAACCTGAGGGTCGTGAGCCCTTTGGGGGGTCAAATGACCTTTCCACCAGCATCCCCTAAGACCATCAGAAAACATAGATATTTACATTATAGTTCACAAGAGTAGCAAAAAATTACAGTTATGAAGTAGCAATAAAACCGTTTTGTGGTCAGGGGTCAGTACAACGCGAGGAACTTCATTAAAGGGCCAGCACTAGAATGGTCAAGAACAGCTGCTCTAGTGTGTTCTGATTTGGGATGATTTGTACAGAGCTGCTGGGTAGCAGCGTGGCGCTGGAGCGAGGGTGTGCTCTGCAGCGTCAGGTGGCCCTGATCAGATGGCCAGTGGGTGTGTGATTTTAGACGAGCTGTGTCCCCTGTCTGGGATTAGCCCTCCTTTCTGACCTTATCCAGGCACAGCAAGGACGTGCCCATCTGCTTGATAAATTCTTTTTATATTGTTTTGTTTTTTAAGTTAACACACAAATTATTGGGCATAAGTATAGTAGCATTTCCACGTGTGTGCCACCACACTCTGCTTTTCTGCTTATTTGTTTATTTATTTATTTATTTATTTATTTGAGACAGGAACTCACCATGTAGCTCTGATGATCCTGAAACTCATGTTGTAGACCAGGTTGGCCTCAAGCTCACAGAGATCTGCCTGCTTCTGGCTCCCGAGTGCTGGGATTATAGACGTGCAGCATCATGTCCAGCTTTTACTGTGCAGTTGCCACTCATCCCTTCTGTCACTGAGCTCTTCCATCTTCCCTCCCCCCTCTAGGTCCCTGCTCCCTTTCCTCTCCACAAACAGTCCCTGCTTCTACTCTTATGTCACATATATTCCATTGTGTTTCCTCTTTGCCCTCTTTTCTTATGATTTATTTATCTCCTCTCATTCTCTGTTCTACTTCCAGCACCTACACACAAACTCACATATATACTCAGAATCTATCTATCTATCTATCTATCTATCTATCTATCTATCAATCATCTATCTATCTATCTTTAAATAGAGAGTTCATATGTAAAAGATAGTGTTTGTCTGAGTGACTTATTTCAACACTATGATCTCCGACTGCATCCGTTTTTCCTGAAAATGTGACTTCATTTTTCTTTATAATTGAAAAATTCCACTGTGTGTGTGTACCTCATTTTCTTAATCTATTCATCTACTGAAGGACATCTATGTTGGTTTCATATCTGATCGATTATGAATAGTGCAGCAATAATTCTGGACGTGGATGTTTCTCTATGGAATATAGACTTAGAATTCTTATGCAATGCAGCCGGGAGTGGTGCAGATGGGTCACATGGCAACTCTGGTTTTAGTTTTTTCAGGAACTCCCACACTGATTCCAAAGTCCCTGTACCAGTTAAGATCCCACAGGCAGGGCAATGCTTTCTCTTTATCCACATCCTCATCAGCATCTGGGGCTGGCTTTCTTGACAGCTGCAGGGAAAGGGATCTCAAGGCCGTGTTAACTTGTATCTTTATTTAATTTGCTAAGGATGTTGGACATGTTTAAAACTTATTAGCAACTTGTATTTCTTCTTTTGAGGAGCTTATGGTTTAGAGGATGTGGTTCTGGGTGTTTAGTTTTCGTAGTTCTTTATATAGTCTAGATATTGCTCCCTTGTCTGACAGAACTGACTGAAGTTTGTCTTCTCATTCCATAGCTGTCTCTTTGGTGGTTGTTTTTTCTACTCTGAAGAAGCTTTATAATTTAATATATTACAAGTTTCTCTGTATATGGAATCAATGTCATGAACATTATTTGCTAATCTGAGGATTATTTTTGCTGTTATTATGGCCTTTTATGTATAGTCCTTTCTTTATTCCTATATATTGAGGCATTTTCTCTCTGATCCTTCAGCAGTTTGAAGGTTTCAGATCTTACGCTGAGGTCTTTGATTCACTGTAAATAGAATTTTATGCAGGGTGATAGATAGTATCTTTCTTCTACAGGTGGATATTAGCTTTTCTGGACACTTTGTTGAAAGTACTATCTTTTTTCCAAAAGCAATGTTTTTGACATCTTTGCTGAAAAATAGGGAATTACAGGGGTTAGAGAGATGAGTCAATAGTTAAAGGCACTTGCTGCTCTCCCAGAGGACCCAGGTTCAATTTCCAGCACCCACATGGCAGCTGACATTGGCAGCTATGCTGACTGGCCAATGAGCTCCTGTGATCTGTCTATCTCTGCCCCTCAGTGTTAGGTTGCAGGTATGTGCATCCAGTCCTGAATTTTTACGTAGGTTCTGGGTATATGAACTCAAATGCTCTTAACCATTGAGACATTACCCAGTGTTAAAATGAGGGAGTTCTCTTGCCTTCTACAAAGGTTAAAGACTTCTCAACAGTCATGGCTACTTCTGCCGTCTTGTGCAGAAGAGAAGCTAAGTTACTGTTTACATCACTGTGGGTTGACTGCTCTGTCTTGTGGGCCAGAGGTTCATAGTAAACTTAGGGCTGGCACATTAGTTATCATTTCTGTCTCTGGGCGCAGCTGGGTTCTGAGAGCTGATCCTGGTTTGCAGTTTGTGAGACTCTTTGAACATGGCCTCCCATGGGTAGATGTTGATTTAATACTTTAGTCCACCAAAGAAACTTCTGCTCTTTGAATTGGGAGAGGAGTGGATAGATGGGCAGAGATGGCATAGCAATGTCTTTTTTTTGGTAATAGCTGAGTTTTTATGTATGGCACTTATCAGGGCACAAACTCTCAGGCATGCTAATAGACCTACATAGAGCTAGTTTTTACTTCTGTATTGCTTTTGAGACAGGGTCTCATTATGTAGCCCAGCCAGGTCTGGGATATTTCTCCTCAATCTCCCAGGTCCTGGGATTGCAAGCTGTGGATCACCACATCCAGCTTTATGATTTTAATCTCCATGTCACAGGTGATCAGACGAAGGCACAATTGGTTGCTTACCTGCCAACATTAGACTACAAATAAGTGTCAGAAGCAGAAGTTGGATTCAGGACTCCATGCTGTGATTTCGATGGGCAAGCTTTTCCTTTTCATATCTACCTACCCAGCAGGAATAATTTAATCCCCATAATACCGTAGAGGATCTTAGTGATTCAGGTTAGAGTATTCCCAGGAACACCTGTCTGATTTCCTCTCACCCCTTTACCCTCCTAGAGCCCACGTTATCAGCGTCTACCCTAAGCTGTTCAAGGAGACTTTTCGAGTTCCAACCTACGGTCATTTAGAAGACTTACTGCCTCAACAGCAGTGTTCTGCGAGGACTCCGCATCAGGCTGAGCGGCATGCTCTGTGTCTATATGTTTGGTTTGCATTTCCTTCTCTTGTCTGTGAGTACTTCCTTATTATGGGCAGACTGACCTTTGCTGGGACAACCGATGTACTGGGCTGGCAGAATGCCTTTGTCTTCCTCAGCCTGTGTCAGGCAGGAGGGACCTGCTTCTTTTCCTTTGTCAGCCTGAGAGCACAGTGTTTACCTAAGTGGAGGAAGGGCACAGGAGTGGTTCAAGGAGAGATTAGGAGGCCTGAAGAATCTCTGTGCCAGGTTTCTCAGGGCCCTGGACTGGGACATCACTTGAGACCATGCAGCAACTGTTAACTGTCTGGGTTACATCCCAGAGTCTTGACCAAAAATGAGAAAGGAGAACTAGAGACTGACCTCAGGGCTGTGAATCCCTGCTGATGTGGCTGACCAGTGGCTATGTCAGGCAGGGTCTGGGAAGGGATAGGATCCAAAGCTCTCAATACTAGAAAGAGCAGGAAACTCCTACCTTCCTGGATAGCAGGTCAAGGACACCCTAGAGTTTGACCAAATAGGGGACTGAAAACAGGAGAGGCTCTAATCTCCCAGAGAGATACAGACATTCTCAAGACCAGATTCCAAAGGAGAGAGGAAACAAAGAAGAAATAACCTCCAACCTCTGTGTTCTGCTCTCTGAACCCATCAGCACTCCCAGGAGCCCCGCCCCAGAACTTCTATAGAGGCAGAGAAATTCTTCGTAGTGCATATATAGAGATCAGTCCTCTGGTACAGAGAAAGAGTGAAGAGGGCAGGGGCATTAAATATGTAACAAGCACACAGTGGGGCTACATTTAACACAGATATCTGCTAGGAATATGTGTGCTTAGCTGAGGTTCATTTAAGCTGAGACCTGTTCCTCCTTGCAGCAACTTAATAGGGACGGAAGCCCTCTCCAGGATGGAGGCACCCACATCCGAAGGATCTCTTTTCTACTTCTTTTCTCATCTACGCCTCTGTGAGAACATCCAGAGACTAGGATTGCCTGGGCCCACACTTTATCTGTGAGCTTTCTCGATCCCACAGTGACTTCTGAAAAAGCTGCTTTCTCTCTTAACTGGCTATCTACCTTCCATCCCACCAATCTGGATGTCTGCCCTGGCCTGTCACTGCTCCCCACTGACTTCACAGCCTCCGTGAAAAGCCAGTCACTAGTTTCTGCTGCCCTGTTGCTATTCTGGGGCAGGGACTGAGGCCTGAGGGACTGCTCTGGTGACCTAGTATGAGCTCAGAAGGAGGGCAGTTAACTGGAAAACCATAGATTGATGAAAAGCTGTTCCTCTGGTTGTCCACCAAGACCCTCTGTGCAAGTGGGACAGTCATGGCTTACAATGTGGCCAATGTAACCACAGGGTGTTGCCTAGGAACCTAAGAAGTCCAGGAAGGATCCCCACATGGCACCTACCCACTTCATTCCGGGTTTATCTATTTACCTGTCACCCCAGTGGTATTTAAACCTGGGACCAGTCTCAAGCTAGTCAGAACTTAACACAAAACATCATTATTTGAGGTGGTGGGATTTCTGACTAAGATAGTCATACATAAATTAGTTTATTTTATTATTTTGCTTTTTGTTCAAAACAAGATCTCATTATGTAGCTCTGGCTGTCCTGGAACTATGTAGACCAGGCTGGTCTTGAACTCATGGAGATCCACTTCCCTCTGCTTTCCAAGTGCTGGGACTAAAGGTATGCACCACTACACCAGGCATTTATACATATACGTGTGTGTGTGTGTGTGTATACGTACATACATATATACATATATACATATATACATATGTTTATTTATTTTTGAGGCAAGGTTTTACTGTGTAGTTTAAGTTGGCCTTAAATTCATGATCTTCCTTCTTGAGCCTCCAGTGTGGTGTGTGACACCACACTAGGCCAGCCATGACCTTCCAGCTTCTCACCTACCTCTTTGTATCTGTATATCTTTGGTGCTGTCAGTTGGCAGCTTTGATGATGGTTCTGGTGGTGATGATGGTGGTTGTGATGGCCAACATGTACTAGTCTTTAGCTATTCTAAGTACCTTACAAATACTAGATATTTTGTCTTAACACTATTATTCTTCTCTAACAAATGCAAAAAGCAAGCCTTAGAGAAACTATGACTTAGGCAGGTCACACAGCCTGTAAGTAGGTAATGGAGACTGAATCCAAACTCAACGAAGCCCCGAAGCCCACATTCGAGCCATGACCTTGCCCACTCATGGCAGAGTATGGTGTCCTTCTTTTTTGAAAGGCTTTTTTGACTCATAACCAGCAGATAGTGAGCTACACATAATTAAAGAACACAATTTAATGGGTTCAGGCATAAAAATCACCTGTGAAACCGTTTCTGCAATCAAGATAATGAATGTGTCCATCATCCGAAAAGCTTCCTGTGTCCTTGGTAACCCACCCCTCACTGTCTGCTTCATTCAGTTCCTAGGCAAGCGATTGTCTGGTTTCTCACAGTACAGGTTAATTTGCATGTTAGAGTTTTATACATGGAAGCAGACAGCATGCATTCTTTTTCTTTTTTCTTTAAGTCAGCACAATTATTTTGAGGTTTGCCTCTGTTGCGGCAACATGCAACAACAGCTCATTCTAAATACTAAAAACATGCCTCTCCATTAGCATTTGTATTGCTTACAATATTTGAGTGTTATTAATAAGGTTACTAAGAACCTTCAAGAACAAGTCTTTCACACAGACATGCTTTCCTTTTTTTACGGAGAGAGAAAATCTGGGTCATATAGCACAAATGTGTTAAACTTTGTGAGAAGCGGTCAGACTATTTAGCAAAGTGGTTGGGCCTGTCTATGTCTCCAGCTACAGTGTATAAGAGGTTCAGTCGCCTCCTAAATCTTTGAAATAGAATTTAATTTTAACCATTATGGTAGGTTCACAGTAGTTTCTCATTAGCTTTTAATTTGCATTTTTGTATCTAATGACTAGTTATGCAAAGGTCTTTTTATGTGTCTATTTGCTATCTTTGAACCTTTCAGGAGATGTTTGATGGAACTTTTGGTTCAATTTTTAAAAACTGAGTTATTTTTCTTTTAAATTTTAGTTTTCTTTTTTTATCATAATCATTCTTGTCGGTGTGTGTGCTCGGGTGTGTCTACACACACATGTGTATATGTATGTGCATGCAGGCTTTCGTGCATGTGTCCGTGCATGTGTGTGTGTCGAGTGTGTGTCACCCATACCACAATGTGTGGGTAAAGGTCAAAGAACAACTTCTAGAGTAGTTCTCTTCCCCATGGGGTTCTTGCATCAAGCTTGGATTATAAGGCTTATCTAGAAAATGTTTTACCCTCTGAGCATCCCACTAGCTCAAAATTGGGTTATTTTTCTTATTGTTGAGTTGTAAGACCTCTTTATATATTCTAGAATAAGTCTTTTGTCAGATATGACCTTCATCAGTTTTCTAGTCTCTTTCATTTTTGTGTCTTTTGATGAACTAAGGTTTCCTTTTTTCTTTTCTTTTTCTTTTTTTAATTTGAGGCGGGGTCTCTACGTCTCTACCTAACCCTGACTGGCACAGAACTTTCTGTACAGACTAGACTGGCTTCAGATTTGCAAAGAACCTTCTGCCCTTTTCTCCTGATGCTGAAATTACAAAGTGAACCACCGCACTTGAAAGATTTACAGTTTTGATGAAGTCTGATACACTGATGGGGTGGGAGTGTCCACGATCATGCTTTTTTTAATTGGTAAATGCCAGAACAAAAGATATTCTGGCATGTGTGTGCATGTGTGTGTGTGCATGTAAAATATAGATATCATAAATTTCACTATCTCAATCTTTTGTTGTTGTTTTGGTTTTTTTGAGACAGGATTTCTTTTGTTGTTGTTTTGGTTTTTTGAGACTGGATTTCTCTGTGTAGACCTGGCTGTCCTGAAACTCATTCTGTAGATAAGTCTGGCCTCAAACTCAGAGATCTACCTGCCTCTGCCTCTGAAGTGCTGCAGTTAAAGCATGTGCCACCACCTCCCAGTCTGTTAATCACTTTTAAGTGTGTAGTTCAGTGGCTCTAAGTATGATCACATCATTATACCAAGAGTTTTTTCCCAAATTCAAGGAAGCTAATATTTTCTCTTATACTATCTTTATAGTTTCAATGCTTACAGATTAATTTCAAATTAACTCTTTAGTTTAGGATAAGCAGTGGTTGAGGTTCATGTTGCAAATGTTTAAACAATCCTTTGCCATTTGTTGACAGGATCCACTCCTTTCCTACTGGCTTGTGTGTCTTGAGCAAATATCTATTGGCTGGGATTTTTTGCCTGTTTCTGTTTTTGTTCAGCTCCAGCCTTCTGATTTCCATATATTGTTTTCCTAGATAGACTCTATTCCTCTCACTTTACAGACCTAGCTTCTCCTCCCAACTGGCTGTCAAAGTTCCAGAGTTAGTTAATTAGTTAGTTTTGAGCTTGAGACAGGGTCTCCCTATGTAGCTCATACTGGCCTAGGCATCTCTGTGTGGTCCAGGCTGGCCTCAAACTCTGTCTTCCTGCTCCTATGTCGTGACTGGTAGGATAGCAGGTGTGCATTAGCATGCCTGGGTTGTATTCCAGATTCTACTGAATGCTCTGTCTATCCCTCGGACTGCATCTAGCCTTGCTCCAGCCTGGGCTCTGTGCCCAGCACCTGAGCCCATCTGCAGCTGGCTCTGATGCCATCAGAAGCCTGAAAGAAGAGAACTGCATATGGTCCTGCTCAACCCTAGCAGAGCAGGCTTCCCTAGCTACTTACTCAGGAAATGCTGATACTGGAAACCACAGAGCCAGCTCTTAACTCATTGGTAGCTTAGTTGTGAATTTCCTTAGATCCAGATGTGAGATTCGGCAGAAAAATAATCTTGGTGGATGAGAAAGCTAAACAAGACCACGCCCAGCCTTGTGGACCAATACTCTTCCACATGGAGAGAAAATCTTTTGAAGCATGGCTACTGAGGGGTATTGTGACAGGGGTGAACTTTACTCAGGGGTAAAGTTCAGGTATCCTGTGTGATTTAAGAACCAAACAGGGCCAGCTCTATGTAATTATTGTGGATAACGGAGACAGTCTAGAAGGAGCCTCAGAGTGACTTCTTCAAGCCTTTTAGACTCCTCTCCAGTCTGGAAGTTGGCAAGCAGCCCTCGAGTTGTCTGAATGTGTTCCTGTTCCTGTCCTTTGTACCCGTCAGAGTGGATACGGAGACTATCAGTCTCAGCTCAGGCACTTGGATTGGGGCCATTTTTCTTGCCACCAGCCATAAGTTGCCTTTTGCCTTTGCAGACCAACAGACCCAATGAGGAGTTTGACAGTTCTGGAGTCAGGAAGTTGTTCTGGGATTGTCTTGTCTGGCTCATTCAAGGTGACCGTCTCATTAACGCTAACTTCTAACAACTTTCCCAACATTCTCAGAGGAAGCCAACCGCCTTTTCCAGGAAATGCATGAAGACTATGTCTCCTAAAGGCTGCGTCAAATGACAGAGTGCTTGGATGGATGGGTGAGGAAGTGCGGGAGGGGCGTGGACTAGCATCCTTGTAACTCACCAGACACTTGGCCATGGGTCATGTTCTAGAAGAAAATAGACTGAGTCTCTTCCCTTTCCCAGCTCACTCTTGGGAACAGGAATAAATCAAAGAAGCTTATGCTGGAACTGGCCTCTGACATTCTCTGCTCCAGGGACTTTCTTCTCTTCACAGGCTGTCACTTCCCTGACAATAAGATGCTGTAAGTAGCAGCTGGGAGAAACAACCTCCATTTCTCTGGGAGGTAATGAGGGGGAAATCTGATGAAAAGGCTGCTCATGTTTAAAAAAATTGTTTTTCAAAATAAACATGCTTTCTTAGTCTTTCTATGAAGTGCAGGATATCCTTGGACAGAATATATCCTCAGCTGTTATGAATTGTAATATAAATATTCGATATGCAAGATATCTGATATGTAACTCCCAAACGGATTACAACCCACAGTTTGAGAACCACTGGTTTAGATGGTAAAGTTCCTAGTTCCCATGTAAAAGTTGGGCATGAGAGTGTGTACCTGCAATTCTAGAGCTGGGGAGGTAGAGTAGAAGGACTCCAGGGCTTGTTGGGCAACCAGTCTAATCAAACGGACATCGACTCTGCTTCCACATGTATATGCATCAGTGTGTGTGTGTGTGTTCACGCACGCGCTTGTGCACGCACGCGCTTGTGCACACATGCGCACGTGCATGCATACACAGACACAAATGCTCTAAACAAATAATGGTTTTGTTTGGTTGGTTTTGGTTTTTGAAGGCTTTCTCTGTGTAGTGTTGGTTGTCCTGGAACTCACTCTGTAGCCCAGGCTGTTCTCAACTCAGAGATCTGCCTGCCTCTGCTTCCCAAGTGCTGGGACTAAGGGTGTGCACACTATGCCTGGCTAGAGGAATTAAGTATTTGTTTGTAAACCCCCACCTCCACTTTTCTGTGTAGCCCTGTCTGCCCTGGAAGACTCTGTAGCTCTATAGACAAGGATGACCTAGAAGTCTGAGAGACTCGCCTGCCTCTGCCTCCTGAGCGCTGGGATTAGAGACGTGCACCATCACTGTCTAGCGTTTTATTTTTTTCTTCCTTTCTTTTTAAAATTCCTTTATAAAACACTGTAATACCTGTTTCATCAGGATACTATAAATATTTTTAGAAATTTCTATTTATTTACTTTGTGTGTATGAATGTTTTGTTCGAATGAAGATGTGTACACTATGCATGCCTGTAGGATCCCCCAGACCTGGGGTTAGAATGGTTGTAAGCCATTATGTGGGTATTGGGAATTGGAACCAGGTTCTTTGCAAGAGCAACAATCTCGTTTTGTTTGATTTGGGGGTTTTCATTATGTAGCTTAGACTGGCTTGGGACTTGCTACTTGCTCAGACTAGTGTCAAACTCTCAGCCATCCTGCCTCAAGTTTGGGCCATCACACCCAGATTATACTGAACATTAAGTGTCAGATATAGTGCTAAATACTGTTCATACATTGAGTCAGTTTAATCTGAACTCACTGTTTAAATGGTGCAAAGAATCTGGTTCAGGATAAGGTACACAATAGATGCTCAATAAATGGTAGTTGGAGTCATAATATCTTAAGGACATAAAGAAGGGTCCCTTGCTTCTCTTGATCTCTTCTGTCAAAAAGAAGTACCTCTAGAAGAGAGGGTATTAATTAATTCCAAAATGTCAGTGAGTGATCACCCAACTGAATATGAGAGGGGCTGTTGATATGGAAGGAAGGAAGGGTGAAGGGCAGGAGGTGTGCAGAACACTGCCGGTGAACTTGGTTAGCCTTGTCTTAGTCGCACTGCATAGAGGTAGGGGGTTTCATGCAGCAACTGGATTCTGTGTACATTTGCTCTTTTAGGTCTGGTTGAGTAGGGATGAGAGATAAGGTCATGAAAAGCCAGGAAAAACTATTTCATCATCAGTAAATTTGAAGAGCACCTGAGGCCAGAAAAAGGAAGTCTCTGGGCCTGAGTGGGGTGGGGACAATGAACTGTCTCTGGCCACTTCAGCCCTCATCCTTCCATCGTAGGGGACCCATGGTGGGGCCTCTCTGGTCTCACAGTCTGTACAGTCTAGAGATGTTGATGAGCTTGCAGCTGGCACACTCTGTCACTCTGTCCTTTAGATGCCTGTCTCTGCCCCCAAACTAAACTGAGCTTCTTATAAAAATATCCTGGTTTTCTGTTTTTATAACTTACAGTGTGTTTCTTCCAGGAAGCAAACACCTTCAAGGGCAATTACTGCAAGACCCAGGGAGATCTGTAAGCAAGGCAGTACTGAGCCAAGTGAGACATTTCCAAGAATCTGTATACCTCATCTCCAGAGCTCTTACTTCAAACCCAACTAATCAGAGTAAAGCCTTTTCCTGCCACGCCCACTTCCCTGGGAACCTGGAGCCTCACAAAAACCCACTACCTTTAGTGTTGTACTGACTTCTTCTTCTTTTCTTTTTTTGTTTGTTTGTTTTTGGTTTTTGGTTTTTCAAGACAGGGTTTCTCTGTGTTGCCCTGGCTGTCCTGGAACTCACTCTGTAAAGCAGGCTGGCCTCGAACTCAGAAATGCACCTGCCTCTGCCTCCCAAGTGTTGGGATTAAAGGCGTGCACCACCACTGCCCGGCTTAAAGATTTATTTATTTATTTATTTATTTATTTATTTATTTATTTAATATGAGTACACTGTAGCTGTCTTCAGACACACCAGAAGAGGGCATCAGATCCCATTTCAGATGGTTGGGAGCCACCATGTGGTTGCTGGGAATTGAACTCACGACGTCTAGAAGAACAGCAAGTGCTCTTAACCACTGAGCCATCTCTCCAGCTCCTTGTACTGACTTCTTACATAATAGTTTTTTGTGTATACACATGGGGTGGGGCTGGAGAGATGGCTCAATGGTGAAGAGCATTTACTACTCTTCCAGGGGACCCAGGTTCAATTTCCAGCACCCTTGTTAGGTGGCTCAGAAACATTGGGAACTATAGTTCCAGAACTCTGACACTTACTTTTGTCCTTTGTGGGCATCTGCATAACACACACACACACACACGCACACACACACACTCACACACACACACACACACACACACACACATCATACATATATACATACATACATATCCCCTGTGTTGTGTTTTATTAAAAGATAGGGGGCACAGAGAAACCCTATCTCAAAAAAACAAAAAACAAAACAAAACAAAACAAAACAAAAAGATGAGGGAGACAAGGAATATATTTGATGGAGTGATCAGGTGTGAGGGAAGGAGGTGCCTCCATAGGTGCATCCTGCTGCATCCCTTCCCCCAAGGGACCAGCCATATGACATCATGTAGCAGAGAATAGAGTTTATTCAGGGCATGGGGAGGGGAGTTGAGGGAGACAGAGGAAGGCAGAGAGAGAGAGAGAGAGAGAGAGAGAGAGAGAGAGAGAGAGAGAAGTAGAGGCTCTCCATGAGCATGTGGAGAGAGGGGGGAGGGGAATGGGGGAGGGGGGAGGGGGAGCAGGGGCAAGAGGACAGAGCAAGAGCAAGAAATCGAGGGAGAGGAGAGGGCAAGCAGCCCCTTTTATAGTGAGTCAGGCACACCTGGCTGTTGCCAGGTAACTGTGAGGCAAAGCCTAGACTAAATGCCAAACACCCTGTGCTGAGGATTGAACCCAAGGCCTCACACAAGACGGTCAAGTGTTTTAGTATGAGCTACATTTCCAGTTGTGGCTGTTGGCGTCTCCCCACCCCACCTCACACTACCCCATAGCCAATATTGACTCTCCAGTTATTTTAACATTAAGTATCAAGCCTAGTTCATGTAAGATTACAAAGGGTGAGTCTTCTGGAAGGATATGCAGTATCTCACAGATGTGAAGGAACAGCTTTTAGAAGCAGGTTCTGAAAGAATGTGTCTGTGGCTTTCAGGTGAATTCCCATTCCTGAGACAAACAGTTGCACGTTCTCACCTCGGAAAGAAATTTAAATGAGAAAGCATAGAGCTGACCTCAATGGACTACTGTTAAGGCATGGAAATGGATGGAGGGGTACTTCACCTGGACCAAAGTGGAAGTAGTAAAGAGAGAGGCAAATGAGCGTTAGACAAGAGAGTCCCAGAAGTGGTTACTCTAACTCCAGCCCAGAATGAAGGAAGTAAAAGAAAAGCAGACTCAGGGTTTGGGTTACCAGGAAGTAGGCAGGAAAGAAAAAAAATCAGAAGACTTCCTTCCGGGTTTGGTTAACAATCCGGTTGACCTGCCCTGCCCATCCCCTTCCTGATCCATTAGCTTAATCTCTCTGATTTCAGGCTCCTGTAGACCAAAGCAAATGGTGTAATTATGTTTTGCCCAAGGACAACCTGGTTGATTTTTCTGTCTCCCTCAAAAGCCAGGGCCTTGACCTGTGAGAATACAGAGTGTTTGTTTGGCTATTTGAAAAGCTGAGGCTAGCCGATGGGGATGTGGAAGAGCGTCAGAGAAGAGCTTGAAAAGCCTCGGTGAGACACAGGAGGAAGAGCACGGATGGCAAGTGCTACCCAGAGTGCCTGGCTCTACACAGGCCGAACCCCGGAATCTCCAGTCTCTCCCACTCCTTAGTCTCCTCCTTCACTGAGACCAGAGAGGCCATGTCCTCTGAGGTTCCATCCTCCCAGGGACTCTTAGGCATCAAGACATCAGCTGTTAGACCCTCACCTCGAATTCCTCACTGACAGTCTGCCTTGCACTGGATTTGTACTCGATCCATGCTCAGTTCTCATCCCAATCCTCCTCCCTAAGCCTACTTAGGTTTCAAACCATCTTTGCTAGCACTTGATTACATATTGCCTGAATTGTTCCCCAGCCGACTGTGATCAGGACCTCCTCCTCCCATCCCGCCCACTCGCAACTCCTAGGGTGCTCAGCTTTCCACCTCCTCAAATCCCAGCTACTGCCATGCGCTGTCAACGCCCTCCCTCCTCCCCACACACTTCATTTCCTTCCCTGTTAGCCTAGGCTTCAACAGCCCCTCAGCCTCCTACCCCATTTCCCAAACCCTCTCCCCCCCCCCCCCACACACACACACACTAGGTCCCTCTGCCTCAGCCCCGCCCCTGTGAGCCTGGACCCTAGCTCTTCCCTCCACTTCCCAGCCCTCCACTCTGACATCTGGGCTCCCAGGCTCTGGAGCTCTGCTGGAGAAAATCACAGCCCACGCAGATTGGCGCTACTACAAAGTCATCTGCAGTCTCAGCGGGCTGCTGAGCAGCCTGGAAAGGCTTCTAGAACTCCCTGGCAGCGAGTTCCCCCTCTTTCCCATATTGGCTTTTCAGAGCAATTCTCACCCTTGAATCTCACTGAGAAAACAGAGGGGAGGGGGGAGCACTTGCTCCTCTGGTCCAGCAAAGAATTTATCTTCCTCCCTTTTGTAACCCCTGCTCCCTATCTGGGAGAAGCCGGTGCCTCCGGTGCCTCGGTGCCTCCGGTTCCCTGTTCTCCACTTATCTCTGCTGTCTTTCTCCTGGGTGCTGTCTTTCCGGAGCTGTGGCTTTCTTTCTAGCCAAATTTCACTCTCAAGGCCCACCATGACCATAAAATGTGCAGAGTCTGAGAATGTCCAGCCCAAGGCCACTTCCAGCCTCTGTCTTATTTGATCTGGCTGAAGATATGACCCCAGTGACCACTTTTCCTCTGTTGAATTTTCTTCTTCTCTTGACCCAGTGGAATGCCCTGTTCTCCGTTGAAGATTGGTGTGGGGCAAGATGTCTCACCTCCTCTGTGTCTGTACCTTTGTGCCTTGCTTTATTCTGTCTGGAGTGTTCTTCTGTTCTTGCCACTTCATGGGGAAACGCCTACTCACCACCTAGGAATGTGCTGGGTGTTCCTCACCCTCCCAGAGTATTCCAGCTCAAACACGCTGAGCATGCCTACATCTCCCTTAATGCCCAGGATTAAAATCCCCTATAATTCTATGCTTGTAGTATGTGCCTGTAATTCCAGCCCTGCAGAGGCTGAGACAGGATGATCGTGAGTTCAAAGCCAGTCCAGGATATCAGTAGAAACCTTTCTTTTTAAAAAATTATATATTTTTGTGTCTGCTCATTTATTAGGTCTTACAGGCTGGGAACTGTGCATTTTATTCTCTGTGCACTTGATCCCTGCACAGCTCGGCACACAACAAGCCATCCATTCATGTTGACAGTAAATTATGTCACATTGCCCCAAATTCCCAACTAGGGGAATTTGGGTAGTGAATGTGATTAGTCTCTCAGAGGGCTTTTGTACATTTATTTATTTATTTATTTATTTAGTGTGTATATGTGTGTTTATGTGTGTGTGTGAGAGAGAGAAAGAGAGAGAGAGAGAGAGAGAGAGAGAGAGAGAGAGAGAGAGAGAGAGA
>NW_021604607.1:416560-423901 GCF_004785775.1 Grammomys surdaster | reverse complement strand
AGAGAGAGAGAGAGAGAGAGAGAGAGAGAGAGAGAGAGAGAGAGAAAGAGACAGAGAGACACACGTGGAGCTCAGAGGACAACTTACAAGAGTTGGCTCTCTTTCCACTATGTAGACCCCAGAGATGGAACTTAGATAGTCAGCTTAGGCATCAAATGCCTTTGCTTTTGGAGTCATTTTGCCAGTCCCCTCTCTCCTTACCATTGTGATAAAACCCACGTTTATCATTTTGGCCAGTTTAATGTGTAGAACCCAGAGATATCTGCTGTTTCAAATGATTTGTAACTATCACTGTTTTCTAGAGACAGACATTGATTGGTTGATTGGTCCGTTCTTTTGAGACAGGATCTTTAAATGTACTCCTCACTGGCCTTGAACTTGAGATCTTGATTCAGGCTCCAAAGTGCTGAAACAGGCATGCACCACCTCATGTGAGCACCAACTTATGTTTTAAGATTGAATTCCTGTGCCTAAGAGATCTATGGAATAAAAATACCTCTAACCTGTAAGCCACTGGCCCACAGGTGGGCCCTTCCTGGAGTACTGGGGGCGATTGTTCCTGTTTTCACTCCCCTAAACCAGAACCAGATGTGCTTGAGCACATGTAGACAGGAGGTACCTAGACAGGAAATATGTTAGGATACAAGCTTGTCCCTGATTGGATGTAGGGGAGAGATGTGCAGGCAGAAAGTATGGATTCATGATTGCCCTTGATTGGACCTGATGGGAAGTATGGCAACCTATGGATTTGCCCTTTATAAGCTTCTGCAAAACGTGACTGATACATATTTTCTGGGAACCCAGAAATGGATCTGGTCAGAGTCCATCATCCTGGCCAGTATTTAGTTAAAGCTTGCTTCAAATTTGGCTCAAAGATTGTGGAACTGGTCTTTCTCTTGTTATTCTCAGGCTTAACATACACCCAAGCTCAACATTCTTAGTTGTCCCATATGAAGCTCTTCTATTTATGTATGGAGTGTCTATCTGTATGTATGAGCATCATGTGGGTATTGGTCCCTACAGAAACCAGAAGAGGGTATTGAATCCCTAGGTGCTGGAGTTGCAATGGCTGTGAGCCACCTGATAAGGATGCTGTGGACTGAACCAGGTCCTCTTAACTGCTGCACCACCGTAGCCCCCTAAAGACAAGCTGTCATTCTCAACCCCCCCCGAACCCCCTTCCTTGTCTCCTGCCTTTCTGTTTCTGAAGTTGCGTATGATGGGGATGGGAGTAGGTGGGGCTGGGGTGGGGGTGGGAGTGAGGTGGGGGTGAGATGGGGATGGGGGTGGGAGTAGGGGTGAGGTGGGGGTAGGGTGGGGTGAGGTGGGGGCAGGGTGGGGTGAGGAGGGGGCGGGACCAGGTGGGCGTCTAACCCTTTGACTTGACATAGTGTTTTCATGGTCTGTTTACACTTTAGCATCTGCCAATGTTTGCTTCTTTCTATGATTAATATCCCACTGAATCCCTATTGTCAGTCTGCCCATTGATAGACATTTACGTTGTTCATTCTTTTTGGTTATTGTGAATGACACAGCCATCAATATATGTAAACAAGTCTTGTTTAAATGACTGTTTTCAGTTCTTTTGGGTTTACACCCAACAACGGAGTTGTCAGAACGCAGGGATTCCACGTTTTATTTATTGAGGAACACAAAACTGGCTCCCATAGTAACTGTGCTATGTTAACTATTCGACAGTTTCTATTACATGACACTTCTCCATTTCATTGAGGACATTTCTTATTTTCCATTTTCTTCTGAGTGTAGTCCTCCTAGTAGGCATCAGCAGTGGATGTATTTTGAGGTACAAATTTAGCTTAAAGCATTCCTGTCTGGAAGTGTCTCACTGCACCTCAGGAGGTGGCTCCCTGCAGCTGTTTATAGCAGTTTGCTCTGATCATAGCAACTGGACCACGGTTGCATTTTGGAATCTATATTTGAGAAAGATGATAGGTAGACCCAGTTCATGTGGCTGAGGGGTGGGGAGGTGTGTGTAATTCCCATAGCTGAAACATGAATTTTATAGTTGCAAAGATCTGGTTTGGGTCTCACTATACAGCCCTGGAACTCACAGAGGTTTGCTTGCCTCTGCAGCCTGAGTGCTGGGATTGAAGGTGTAAGCCACCACAGCCTACCTATTTTTCTTTTCTTAAAAAAGATATATTTATTTTTATTTATATGAATACACTGTAGCTGTCTTCAGACACATCAGAAGAGGACATCAGATCCCATTCTAGATAGTTGTGAGCCATCATGTGGTTGCTGGGAATTGAACTCAGGAACTCTGGGAGAGCAGTCAGTGTTCTTAACTGATCCATCTCTCCAGCCCTTCTTTTTCTTTTTTAAGGTTAACTTTAGTTAAAAACAAAACAAAACTTTGGTTAGCATGCAGGGAAGTAAGCTTTGCTCTGACATTTCGTACACATATTTGGTTACACTGTGCGGAGATCCTTCCAAGTTCCCCACACCTGTTACATGTCTGGCCTCAGTCTTTGTTTGGACTGGCCTGCACTCCTGTCTTGGGCCGTATACCTTTTCCTTTTAATGTACCGTGGTTATGCCTTTTTGTCGAATTTTTCTTGCAAATATGTAGAACCCAGGACAACAACCAGTCTCTGTCACCCTCACAACCAACTTAAGGGGAGCTCCAGACTGTAAACTAAACCAAAGCACAAAACCTCCAAGTGACTTCCATTTCTTTTCCCCTAAAAATCCCTTTGTGTGACTTTAATGACCTTGTCTGTCACCCCAGTGGAATTTGGAGGCAAATTTTGTGTCAAGGTCAGACAGTGTTCATGCTGAATCCTCAAGGGAGGGCAGCCAGCTCTCGATCCCACCTGGGTGTGACTCTTGAAGTTTGTTCTGGACTTTCCCTCCCTAATAACAGAATTATTTGGTCAGCTTGCAGGTTATCATGTTTTACTATTTCGGCTGTCACTAGTAATTCCCTCTTCTCCCTCCTTACACACACACACACACACACCTCTCTTACACACACATGCACAGACATACATACATGCACACAAGCATGCATACCTCTCTCACACACATACACACACTTACATACATCTCTCTCACACACCCACACACATACATGCACACACAGGCACACACTCCCTCCTCCCTCTCCCTCCCTCTCCCTCCTCCCTCTCCCTCTCCCCCTCCCCTCCCCCTCCCTCCCTTCCCCCCACCCCCCTCCCAGAGCTCTACGAGGCAGCCAGGCCACAACACAGTATGGAGAAAGAATGATCAACCAAGATTTCTGAAGGACAGTATCCTGCTTCCGTTCCTGCCGTGGGCTTCACTCTGCACTGCTGTGCGCGTCATGAGACTGTTTTCCCATCTGTAGAAGTAGATGACAAAAGTAATACTCTTTCTGTCTGCACAGAGATGCAAGTTAAAACTAGGCCATGGATGTGAACATTCCATGAAGTCAAAAAATATAAATTACTGTATCCATAAAAACAAAGCAGTGAGCTCCCACTCCCAGACACCAAGTTCAAAGTACTTGCTCAGTAGTTACTGGAATTTAGCTCTTATTGCTTTAAAGGATGAATCTGTCTCTGTATCCACTTTTCTTGAACATTGATAAACACTTTTAAAAATTACAAATAAGTAAAACAAGAAATAGGTGTCGAGATGGCTCAGTGGTTAAGAGCACTGGCTGCTCTTCCAGAGGACCAGGATTCAGTTCCCAGCACCCACATGGCAGCTCACAACTGTCTGTAACTCTAATTCCAGGGGATCTGACACCCTCACACAGACATACTGGCAGAGAAAACACCAATGCACTTAAAATAAAAATAAATTAACTAAAAAAAAAAGAAAAAGAAAAACAGGAGACATATGGCCTGGCCTGTTTTGGGCTGGATTTTTTGATGTCAGTGCTGTTTCTGCTGTTGACAGCGTCTCACTTTGTACCTCTACTTGCAACTTGCTATGTAGATCAGAGTGACCTCAAACTCACTGTGTAGTCAAGCGTCAGCTCGAGCTTTTGATCCACCTGCCTCATATTCTCTGGTACTATTACTTGGAATTATAAACATGTGTTACTAATGTTTCCAAATGTGTTACACATTGCAGAGAATGGAAGTCTTTGAAAATTTCTCATGTCTATGAACCACTTCTGGAGATTGTGACATATTTGGTCTGATCTGTAGCATGAACTTTGAACATTTTAAAAATACCCTCTTAGCGATTCAAATATACAAATCTGGGAGTTATTACCTTTAAGTCTCATTCTTAAACAAAATTTAGTTCTGTATATTTTTAGGTTAATTCTCACCTAGGCCTGCCCTTGCCCCATCCCTGTGTCAGGAAACAACAGGCGGTTAAGCTGGAATCCTTTCTTCTTCGCCTTGATTTCCCACTAGTGGAATTGAAATCTCTGCTCGAAGTGAAGGGAACCCATTAATGGAAGCTTCCTAGATTTACACCCATGTTTCCTGTTCTGCTGGGTGTTCCCTCCTGCCAGCTAGATCAAGGGCTCCCTCCCTCCCCTACCTTCCTTCTTCCTTCTCTCCCCATCCCTATTCAAGTGACATCTCACTGTACCCAACCGGCCACACAGGTTTGACTTCCTGCTATTGTCACTTCTTCATGTGCGAAATTTCTGTGTCCATTTATGTCACATCTATCGTCTGAATCCAGACAGCCAGGCTGGAGTTGCTCTGGCTGCATCCCAGTCTGAGATGTCTCATCATTCAGCCCCTAGCCAGCCTGATAAAGCTGCTTTGCACTTCTGTGCTTAGCTAATTCTGTCTGAGTTGGGGCCAGATTGGATCTGCTGTTGATTGAGGAATATAAACAAACCCTACAGAAACTGGCTTTGCCTGACAGCACATCTGTCATCGTTGGGAGGGAGCCTGGGTGATCTGAATGTGGGAGTTCATTCCCTTGGTCCTCTAAGGCTGCCCACTGTCCTAAGAGAATATATAGATTCAAATATGCAAGAAGTGTGAATGCCTAAAGTAAAAACAAGGGCTGCTGTTTCCCTAGGACACTGGTCCTCTTCAGAGTCAGTCACTGTCATCTGCTCTGGCCCTCTCTGTAACAGAAGCTGATTTCCAGGGGTGGGAAATCACCACCTTTGTAATGTTCCTTTAGTGGCCGGTTCTGCTGCTCCAGTCCGCAGGTCAGGGACTATCGAGAGAGAGAGTGGGGACAGAGGGGCGAGAGACGTAAAAGATGGATACAAGACAGAGTCTGGTCGAGTCTCTTCAAGTCTCTTTTATTGAAAGGAAATCCTGGGTATTTATACCCTTTACCACGTGACTTGTCCTCGTGGACAAGCTCAACTGAAGGCACTACGTCACGTGCCTTGTAGCCGTGGATACCACATGCACCTTACAGCTGGGGGCACTAAACAGTGTAACAAGATTTTTATCAGAGTGTGCTCAGCTGTTGTGGGTTGTTGAAAACAAATCTCTTGTCAGGGTATATGGCTTGAGATGGCTGTAAAGATGATAGCCACTTTCGGCTAAGAGTTGGCTCCCAACAGGAATGGGAGTGGAGACAACAGGAGAATAAATAATAATTTTAGTACAACGGGCATTACAGAGGCCTGAGCTTCTTCAGGCCCTATGGTGCCTCTGACAGTCCTCATTGGCTCTCTCCTACTTGTCAATCACTCCCCTTCTGTTGGCTAGACCCACAATATCAGTCCCAACTGAGAGTAGGAGTCCAGACTAACCCAGAACATCAATAACGGGCCCAGATAATTCTCAGTCTTTAAGAACAACTTACTTCTTTAAGTTGTTTGAGTTCTTTTCTCTCTGTGTCTGAAGAACTCAAGTTTTCAAAAATATAATTTGAGATGTTTCAAAGAAATGTATCATCTGTACACAGTACTGACCATAGAGCTCTTTCCATTTCACTCCAGCCTGGGGCAGTGGTTGCTCTGCTGGGGTATAAGGGTCACTTTTCTCATGAATTGTTAATGTCACGTCACTATTAATAATGACTGAATCTACTGAGCATTTACTATGTAGCAGACACTATGTCAAGCACTATTCATAATTAATTTCAGTTCCCCCTTGCCCCGCCCCATGGAGGCGTGTCTTAGACATCAAAGCCAGAGGCATTGAAAGCTTACGCAGCTGGTGAATGGAGGATCCAGGGACAAACCTGTTGTGATGACAGCAAAGTTTGTGATCTTTATTTTTACAATTTTCTGAGATGACTTTTTCCTGTGAAACCATGTTTTAAAATCCTAGATAATGGCTAGGTGTTCTGATGCACACCTATAATCTCAGCACTTGGCAAACACAAGAGCATCTGCTCACAAGTTAGATGCCAGCCTGATCTGTATAAAGAGTTTCAGGCCAGCTAGGGATACATAGACCGTGTCTCAAAATATAATAATAATAATAATAATAATAATAATAATGAAACCGAGGCAACATAAGTCGTACGACCTGAGCTTTATCTCCAAATCTACAGTGAAAGGAGAGAAATGACTCTTGAAAGTTACCTTCTGACCCCCACACATACGCTTCACAAACATGTCCCCCCAAACACATAAACAGATAAATCCAGGTAACATGGTTTTCTCATTCTGATTTTGAAAACTAAGATCTGTACCATTATAAGTGTGTGTGTGGGGGGGGGGAATTTTATACTTTTAATTCTTACTTGAAAAATGTTGATTGATCAATAGCATTTTGCTTCCTTAGTTCCCGGGAAGGGTTAGAGGAGAGAGTCATTGTGACATCCTGAGAGGTGAGCACAGATATCTCTCAGCCACCAGTGTCCTGGCCTGGCTCCGCCACTGCCACCTCTAAAGTTGTCTTTTTTTCCTCATCTCACAGAGACCTGCGTGATGATTGCTGGAGGTTTTGAAGGAAAAAATGGCAACGTCCAGAAATGAGTCCTGTGGTTTAGAAAGAAAGCACCTGACCTTATGGTGTGAGCTCATCCTGTTCTATTCTACTTAAAAAGAAATGCAGAAGATGAAGAAAGAAGAAAAAAATTCCACTGGGTGGTGATGTCCCATGTCTTTAATCCTAGTACTTGGGAGGCAGAGGCAACTAGATCCCTAAGTTTGAGGCCAGTCTGGTCTCTAGGGCAAGTTCCAGGACAGCCAGGACTATACAGAGAAACCCTACCTTGAAAAAACAAACAAAGTCAAAACCAAAACAAAACAAAAGATGCCAACCAGATTCCTTAGACAGAGAATTCTGGTTTCTCTGTGGATCCTGAGCCCTCTGAGGGCCCTAAGACGAACTTTCCAGATATTCTTTTCACGCTAAAAAAAATGAGGCTCCAAGAGACTTGGGGCTACACAGCTGGTTCATTCACCATGACTCCAAGCTTTTCTCTCTCTTTCTTTCTTTCTTTCTT
>NW_021604607.1:403787-416460 GCF_004785775.1 Grammomys surdaster | reverse complement strand
CCTCCCTCCCTCCCTCCCTCCCTCCCTCCCTCCCTCCCTCCCTCCCTTCTTCCCTTCCTTTCTTTCTTTTTGATATTTCTGTAATATTTATGTACAGAAAACTTAGTGTACATTTAACCCAGTTTAGTGGTGAATTCTTTAACCTTTGCTTTTTTCAGCTTGGCAATGTGAGCCACAGACTTAGGACCCACAACGTTGACTCGTCATACCTGTCATTGTCATTAGTCCTAATAGCTTCCACCAGCTTAGCCAGAGCACCCTTGCCTTCTGAGTTAACCTCAGTGGGGTCTACATCATGGGCAATCACCACCCGCTGAGCCTTCTTGTTCTCCATCAAGGTGGTGACTATTAGTGACTCCTGCTCGGAGGACAGGCAGTCTCCTAGTTGGGACATCCCCTTTGCCAGCAGCTTTCTTCTCAGCTCAGGCCAGTAGCCTTTTCTTCTTCTCTTGCTTTGTCTCTGGCCTGTACTTGTGGGCAATCTTACTCAGCTGAGTAGGTGTTCGCCTGTCCAGGGCCTGGGTGAACTGGTTAATGGCAGGAGGTATTTTGAGCCGCTTATAGAGGATGGCTCTTTGCCGCTGCAGCCTGATGTAGTGGGAGCATTTGACAAAGCGTGTTAGATCTCTTTTGGGCTAGATGTCCTGCCCAATGCTAAAGTTCCTGGGCCTTTTTCTCAAACAAAGGATTGACCACCTTTTTGGCTTCTTGTTTCTTGACAACGGTGGGAGCCAGGGCCACGTTCTTCCCCTTGGCCTTCTTTACTTTGGGCATCTTGCTCGACTGGAGGAGAGACCAAGTTTTTCTACCTTTTCACTCCTCCTTTGTGACTTTGCTTCATGTCCATTAGAAGGGAAAAGAGAGATAATTTTTACTTCTTCAGGCCAAGGGGCAGTCAAACTTCTAAAAAGATGAGGACCCAAATGATTTAATATAATTTTAGGAGTAGCCTTGGGTTTATTAGCAGAGGGAGTAAAGGAAAGGCCCTCTCAAATGAGATTCATTTCTGCCTTCCACCACAGCAGAAGGGAAACAAATATTGGCTCAATGGGGGTTCAGGCTACAACTTAGTTCTTCATCTGTTTGGAGAAACAACCCACAGAGCAAAAAGGAATAGAATTCTACTCATGAGGTTTGTTGGTCACTCCTCTGCCTCTGAGCCATCTTGGTGCCCTTTGTAGATGTGGATGATGCTTAAAAGAGAAATTCACAATCACAGCACCAGTTCCCTTGTCAGGTGTCATCAGGACAAGCAGGCCGCAGGCTTGGCCCAGGCAAGTTGAGAAATTCTGCTTGAGAAGTGGCTTCATTCCAAAGCCTTCAAATTGAGGACCAGGACTATTCGCATATGTTAAAACAAAAAGAGCATTATCCACCATGGGATCTGGTCCAGGCCAGTGCCCATAGGATCGATCAACCTCTCAAACATCTTTTTAGGATGACTATTCAGCTACAGTCATGAATTAAAGATGTGACAGAGAGAAGTACATCACTCCTGGCAGTGAACACTACGTTTGGATCGGAAGTGAGAGGCAGCATCCTTTCCTCAAAGGCTAATAGGATGGACGACAATTGGTTTTAGCCATTGCTGTTCTGACAAACATTTTTTAAATTTTGATTTTTTAAGTGGCAAATAAAAAGGAAAATGACTCCAGTGGGAAATAGAAGGCAAATTATAGCTAAATCATACTTTAAAAGAACAACAACAATCCAGAACTTTTTATTTTCTGATGTCATGCCTGATTATATCCAATAGGTGGCTTCATGGTTTGTTTTACTACTTTGCCTACAAATATGCTTTCATGTCTCTGATGAACCAGCCTGCCTCCATCTTAGGCTTAGAAGCCATCTCATAGTAAAGACAAACTACATTCATTCCTGAGTTTAATTAAACCTCTGTTTCTCAAGGATTGGGCTATGACCCACCTGTAACCTTACTACAAATCATTCTGAATCACCTGTTCAGGGAAATGACAATCATGCTCTTGTTTCAGAATGTTGCTGTGAATAACTTACTATGACCACCTATGTGTTTGTTTCAGGAGGCTGCTATGACCAACTTGTTATGCTATGTTCTGCTTCTGTAACTCGGCTGTTTGCCTACCACATTTGGAAACCCCCTACTCCTCAACTATAAAACCCTTATCTTACCTACAGCTAATTCTGATCTCTTGAACCCTGCCTTTACAGAGAAACAGCCTGGAAACAGAAATAAACAAAATCTTACTTTAATTAATTTAGCCATGATAGTTTGGGTCAGTGATCTTTCTCCTCACATCTGTGGGATTATATCTCTATGGCATGAATCCTGTGCTTGTGTAAGACTGTGGGTGCACTAAGGGGTGGCAGCCATAACCTCTAGGTTACCTTCTGAGTCTTCAGAGTCTTCAGAATTTTTTACAGGTTAGAGTTATGCTAAAATTTTCTGGGAATAGATTGGCAAGCAGGTTGTCTTCAGGGGTGACAGTGATCATCCAGGCTTCCCCCCATCAATGTTACACATGAGGTTTAGAATTCTGTGGTTCCCATCTTGAATTCTTGTTGTTTTTGCTTTGTGACAGGGTCTCATGTAGTCCAGGTTGGCCACAAAGTCACTATGCAGCATGAGTATGACATTGAACTTCTGGTATACCTGCCTCAACCTGCTAAGCCTGTGATTATAAAATGCATAACACCACCATGCCTGGCTGCCATCAGGGAGCTCTTATTGCCTTTGTATTTGTGTACTGCAAATGAAATCTAAGGGGACAAAGGAATGTTGACTTTCTGTGGTCCTGAGTCAGGATCTCCCTGTCCTCTGGCATCCTGTCCCTGCCAGGCCTCTTTCCCTCCTCCTATGCTATGGTTTCTGCCACACTCCACTTGGGGAGATGACTAGGGATAACAGTGGAGGAGGTCTGTGTTCCTCTGACCTGGGATGGAGATGCCTCTGTACATGTGGCTGGTGACATGTGTAATGCCCTACCAAAGCTCAGAGCCACCTGTGGGCTATGGGCTGGGGCAGAGACAACTGTGTGGTTCTCATTCTACAAGGGTTCTACTTTACTATTTTACAACAGGACTTCTTGAACAGTGATCATATTCGAAGACTGGGGATGGGGGATGGTAGAAAGAAGAAGATTTCCTGTTTGATCTAGTTTTTAAATATAGCTAGCTTGGCACAAACAATGATGTTTCCCCAGTGAAGTAGAACCTTTGAAAGGGGTATAAATGCAAAATGAGAGTGAGCAAAGTCCTGAGAAATGCACTCCTTTGGGAGCAGGGCTGGTCATGGAGGTCACCCAGCAAAGCAAAGGCAGTGTGACCTTCTAGCACAGCCTTACTTGAGGACCACAGAATAGTTTTGGCTTCAGGCCACTCATTTACAGTGTCCTGCCAGGAGGGTAATTTTGGTAAGAGAGGAGGATTTAGGAACTATCATGACTGACATAAGCCAGTGTGCCCAACAGAAGAAATGGTATGGGCTTAGTGTAGCAATGAGCTCTCAGGAGAATTGCCTGAATCTTAGTGGGCAGAGAAGAGAAAATGGGTCAGAATCTCCAGGTTTGTAAACTGAGGCATAACAGGCAGGCACAAACACAGAAGCCAGGTCCCAGTTCTACTTAGACTAGCAAGGAAGGAGCCAAGTGACCTTGCCCTGCAGTGCAGGATAGATGGAAGTCCAGAATTTCAGCTGTGAGCTCAGCAATGAGGGAAAAAGCAGATACTCTCTGGTGAGGGCTGACAATTAAGCCATTTTAATAATTCATGGGTCTTTAAAACATTTGCCAGATCCAGAGCTCAGATTCTGCTTCTGGTATTCAGCCCTGGGATGTCTCTACCACAAACTGTGCTGCTTCATAGGACAACCAGGAGCAAACCTGGCAGTGTGAGCTCTGGGTTTAGCTAGACCATGTTCAGTTCTTAACCCTTTGGGATTCAAAACCTCTTCGAGAATCTGGTGGAAGCTCTGGACTTTTGTCTTAAGAAGATGCATATCCATATGTATATGTCATACAATTCAGGGCTCAGCAGACTCCCCAGAAGTCTCCTGCCTTGAACTTTTGCTTGAGGAGCCTTGATTTAGATCATCTCGGATTCTATTTTAAACTCACGCCCAAGCCAGGCTGTTAATCTGTCAGTGCGATGCTGTAACTCTGGATTTGCAGGCACCAGTCTCAAGTAGATGTCTGCAGAGTGAGAAATGCATAATGTGATATTGGTTGATTAGGCTGAAGGCAGAAAACAGAACGGAACGAACAGAAGAATGAGCACAAAGCCATGAGTGAGCTTCCTCCCTGCCACCGGCTAGAGAGGAGGACTGCTGAAGCCTCCGGGGTGGGACCTGTAATCAGGACAGCCAGGGGTCCTTGAATCCCAGCTTAAGTGCCTTCTGGATGTGGCTTGGAGGAGCCCCTTAACCTCCTGTACCCCAGTTTCTACATTGTAAGCTGGAGCTAAGAGGATGTAGCCTGTGTCTGGATTTGGAGGACCAGGCTAGCTCAGTCCTGTAAATGTCTCTGCTTGGTACTTGTGAAATGCCATAAATTTCAGAACACTACATTGGTTTAATGCCAGAGGTGGAGGTTTGGGGAGGGGAATGCTGCAGGGTAGCTGGAAACTCCTGGCTGATGGCCTATTCCCCTCTTCATAAGGGACTGTGGATGGCTGCTGGGGCTACTCAAGTATGCCGCTATCACAGCCTTGATTTCTTCCCCTCTATACGGCTGAGGAGTGTGGAGGTATAGAAATAGCAAGGAGGGGAATGTGGGCTTTTTCTGGCTGCAAGCCCAAATGCAGCAGAGAACGAAACAGAGAGGAGAGAGAGCTTGGGAAAGAGTCAAAGAGCCATGTGTCTCTTCCATCTCATAATGGTTCCGGAGCCAGAGGGAGCCGGCAAGTTAGGAAGCCACAACCCCTGCTCTCTTAGGCCTCACAACAATGATGTGGAAATAGGACTACCTGGAGGAAGGAGAGTACTGGATGGATGACAAATGTCCTATCCAGTATAAGGTCTGGGACCATGAGGTCAGGATGGTGGCGAGAAGGTGGCTTGTTACCAAGCCACGTGCACTAACTCTCTCGTTCTCCTAGTAACACTCCAACATAAGCATTATTATCCTTCATTGTAGATGAGGAAATCAAATCTCAGAGAAGCTACCCAAAGGCCACAGCTATTTATGTGTTGCCCAGGGATTCACACCAGCTCAGGCTGCCTGCCTCTGAGATCTGTTTCTCTGTTTCTGCCCGCTCAGCCAGGCAAAAAGCCGAACTCTAGGTCCTTGAAAGTCATCCTCAGCTGCTTACTGTGCTGTGCACAGAGTCCCAGTTGGTAAATATTTGCCCGGTGACTGAGCAGGAGAGAATGCTCCTTTCTTGGTCCTGGGCAGCTCTTGGCAGTTCTCACGCACTGTTTACCTTTCCTTCCACATTCCCCCCTGAGGAATCATCATGCCTTGCTCCCCTTCAGTCCTCTCAACAGAAAACAAAGCAGAGAGGAATGAAAGGAAAGTGCCTGGCAGATGTAAAGCCTGTCTCCAATCTGTCCCACGTGGCCTCAGATAGCGTTCCAAACAGCAAAGAAAAATACCGTCATGTTATTTAGTCAGGTGGACATAGCAGGACCGGGTATCTTAGAAGCCTCCTAGTCCTACCCCTGAGGAAGATGTGGGGGTATGTAGCTCTCAAGAGGAAAGTATTTTGTATTTCCTGGGGAAGCTGCCATCCCAGGAACTGAGAGTGGATCAGTAGGAAGGTCTGTATCAGGAAGTAGGGAGATTCAGCCCAAACGGGGTCTCTGTCAAGGCAGAATTCTGTCATTCTGGTCTGCAGCTGATAGTGCCAAGTAGACAGCAAGACCTCCACCAGCTTCCAGCCACTGATTCCATGATGTTGATGAGCTGTGATTGCTAACTGGAAAAGGGCTTTGTCATCCGGATTTTTCCATAAAATCCTAGCCTGGCTCTTTATGTTCTAAGCAAGGCCCTGAGCTTCCTTTTTAGCATCTTGGTTGGGTATGACATGTTCTCCAGGGTCAGCTTGTTTCATTGCCATTACAAGAGGATCAGAGCATGTGTTTAGAATTTACGTCTAAATAATGGACTTCTGGACAGCAGCAGAGTGCATTATTACTTACATTTGGTAAAGTCTTCTTGGATAAGAAGAAGCAGTATCATATTAATTTTTCTTGCTGTCACTTGACAATGTGAATTGGTTTTGTGTAAGAACCAAGAGCTCATTTGGGTTGAATTTAGGAAACTGGCAAAACAAATTTGACTTCCATGGTTCTGAATGATTACAGCGTAATAAATACGCAATGGCCGAGGGGCTAATTTATCATTGCTTTCAGTTTGATTTATTCAAAACTCCTTCATCATGGGTATAAACAGCCTTTATTAAAAATTATGAATCCAATTCCCAAATGAGCTGTAAATGGCTTTCTATAGAAAGATTACTTGATTTGTTGTTTTCTTGAATAAAATATGGGTTTGCCCTGTGGGTTATAGAGCCTGTATGTTAATATTGGAAGTTTATTCTGTTGTGCTTGGCGTTTCTCATGTGCAATGTTGGATTTGTTCTCTGATCTATCTGTCTTCATTCTCTTTAATAAACACCGAGACCGAATACATAATCTCTTAAAACCTGTACTTCAGTGAATCATAAGAGAATGTCTGTTTATATGGCAGTTTTTCATTGGAATGATAATTCTGGTTTTCTTTAGAAATGTTAAAGTGTCTGCTCTCCACAATAGACTGCTGTGAAAGGCCTGAGAGCTGCTGTGGGTCATGGTGGGGACTCGTCTCTGACCTTTGCTTTGTGGCATAGTGACAGACTGACAGGCGGTTTAGCTCATTGCATACTGCTGAACTACCAGTATACTGCCCTCAGAGGCGGCGGTTGAGAGAAAAAGACTGTATTTTCAATTTAGAAAATTACACAGAGCAGACCCTTGCAGGGAGAGGCAGCCTGAAGGAGGGCAGCACCCTGTACTTCCCCCAAGGGCTGCTTTGCACAACAGTAAACCCTACAAGGGGACTCGGGTTGAATATTTCAGAGCTGGGACTGGGAAGGCCCTTGGACAGCCCTTTCTTTCAATTCCCTCAAGGCTGGTTAGTATTCTTTAATATATTAAAACTGTTGTGTGAAGGACTAGAAATGTTAATCCTCCTACCTCTCTAGGAAAGTTCCTTTGAGTGGTTATTTTATTGCATCATGGACTCCAGAATGAAAGATGTGGAATTCTAGCAGCTGGGAGTCATAACCAAATGTCAGTCTCAGAGAAATGAGTCCAAGCTGCTAATGGTAACATTGTGTCCAGTCTACAAACCTCCAGTCTAAAAAACCTTCAGTTTTTTAAATTCATTTTTATTTTTCCAATTAATTTTTTTCAAAAGATCCCCTTATATATCCCTGGCTAACCTAGAACTGGCTATATAGACCAGGCTGGCCTCAAACTTTGGGCTATCACTCTCTTTCAGCCTCCTGGGAACTTGGATTGCTAGCTTCTGCCACTGCCACCAGCTATTTCAGAGAACTATAAAGCAGTATCTAACAAAAGGCCTGAGTGATCAAATTAAACTGGGCCACAGCCCAAACTCCTTTGACATTTATTGTCATTAGGGTTTTAAGTTGCTTCAATAATTCTGTAGTGAAAGATACATAGTTAAAGTATGTACTCTTGAATGTGTTGTGTCTCAGGAAAGAGTTAGCCTAGACTAGCACAAAAAAATCAAGTCAAGCCAAACCTTAGGGGGGCTGGCAGGCCCCTTGAGGCAGAGGCCTAGGAAGACATGGAGACAGCCTGGCATGCATTGAAGTCTTCTCTTCAAACCCTACATTCCTCCTCTCCTCTTAAACCCCCAAGGAATTAAAACTGATCATTTCCTTATTTGGTAAAAAGTAATTATCTTTCTTCCAAGATGTTCCAGATAACCTCACTTCTGATCACATCTACAGCCAGACATTACATTGGATCCATTACATGCATACCAGGAGAACAGAGCAACTTTCAATACCTATACATGGGCTACTTAACCTTCCTTGGTATGTCATGTTTTATTCAAGAAAACAACAGCTCAAGGAATTTCTCTAGAGACCATTTACAGCTCATTTGGAAATTGTGTTCTTAAGCTTGTCATTCTATTCTTTTTGAGACAAGGTCCCTGGCTGGATTCAAACTCACTATATAAACTAGGCTAGCCTTGAAGTCTTGATTCTTCTGCCTCTGCCCCACAAGTGCTAGGATTTTAGGTGTGTGCTGCTTTCCCTGACTTTTATTCATAATCTTTAATAAAGCTTGGCTTTACCTCTGTCTGGGTGGAAGATTCTGGTTATCGTCTTCATCCTTATATCTTCTACATGTCTATTCTTACATTTAGTATATGGCATATAAAAAACTACTCAGTTTTTCTAATTACTGACAGCTTCTTAATACCTGTATAAATATAACATAATATATAATAGAATATTTTAGTGGGATCTGCAAACATTACATAAACTTAGAATTCAGTTTGACTTTCAGCAATCAAACTGCTTTCTCAGAACTATTTTCTACTTTCTACCTGACAAGAGATTATTTCTCTTCATTAGCTGTCTCTGTATTCTAAAAACAATGAATTTCCTCTGTCGTTTAATGTTTGCAAGTGTCTTACCTACATGTAAGTACATTATGCTCATGGAGTGCCTACAGAGGCCAGAAGAAGATCTTGGCTCTCCAAGGACTGGAGTTAAAGACAATTAATTGTGAGTTGCCATGTGAACATTAGGAACTGAACCTGGGTCCTTTGCAAGAGTAGCAAGTGCGCTTAGCTACTGGGCCATTTTTTCCACCACCACCCCATACATCCAAACAAAACAAAACAACCTTAGACAAAGAACAACCCCCCCCCTTGAATTTAAATCTTGCCCTTCAAAGTTTCTAGACTACCAACACACACACACACACACACACACACACACACACACACACACACACAATCTGGTGACACACATTTTTACCCTCTGCATTCCTAAATCATACATGTTACTTTGGATTATACTCTTATAATATTATATTTGGATTATATTTATAGACTTTTTCATTTACATTTAGGATAGGAACCTCCACTTCTATTTTCTTTACTTCTATTTTTTAAAAAAACGATTTCTTGAACTTCAAAGTAAAACATAGCCCCTATTCCCTGTGCAGTACCCTCTATCTGGAGGAGTACAAAGCAGCCAGGCCTTGAGTATGTGGTGAGAGCCAAGCAGTGAGGAGAGGAAGTTCTAATGCGCCAGCTCATGGAGGCCATACCGTCTCCTCCTCTAAGTCCTGCCCCTCAAAGGCTTCTCCCACCAGCTTCTCATGGGCTTTGTGAGACTTTTCTAGTTAGGCTCAGAGGACCTTCAAATGAGACAGCATGGAGAAAGACTGAAAGAACTCCTTAGGGCCACACAGAGTGCCTAGAGATCAAGGTACTAGGATAAGCTGTGTTAAGAAGAGTTTGTGACAAGCAACAGAAAGCTGGCCAAGCACTGATTGATGAGAAGGCTGAGAACCTGTTGGGAATCTAACACAGTGATGACCTCGATGTGTTTAAAGTGAGAAAAAGAAGATGTAGGTAAAATCCCCAGGATTCTGGAAGAAGATGGCTGCTCTAGGAGTGGTCAGAGAGAATACAGGATGCTCTTGGAACATTTTGTACCAGAAAGCAAAAGAGAACCCCAAGATCGATAGAGTCATAGCTGATTCAAACTGCTCACACCAACCAAATCTGGTGACCTGAGAATCAAAAACTATGACTCTGACAGGGATTGCGGGGAGAGGGAACCCAAAGCTGCATCATTCAATAATAACGTTCATAAAAGAATAGAGAACTAAGGAAAGTGTTCCTTTACAAGAACTCTAGGTAATACATATAGAGTGGTTCTATAATAGAAAAACTTAATTTTCTAGCCCACAATATTATCACTGACTTAGGCAGGAATCGTTAATAGACAATAGATCAGTAGGTGGAGAGTAGTAAGATATCTATACTGTGACAGAGTGTCGCCACACAAACCGCTTATTAATTAAAAGTGGAAAGTATATCCAGTGATCTGCCATCTTAAGTGATCAAATTTTCCTCCATTACTAGGGGAGCAATGACCTCATGTGCTCCTTAGATTACATATTGTGAAATATACAAAAATACATGTGAAATGTTTCCCCTGAGGCTTCAGCTTGGATCTTGTCAAGTCTTTAGAACTATATTCTAGGTTTTCAGAAATACGAGATATAGAAGAGCAAATTTAGTGATGCTCTAAGGAAATGAACAGACTTAGAATATAGACATTTTACAGGGAAACTATACTGAGTTTTGCAGAAATATCACGGCTGGGGATCAGTGGTGGGTCTCAGTTGGTAAAGTGTGTGCCTGGCATACATGGAGGCAGAAATAGTTTTCATAAATAGAAAAACACAAAACTGTGAGAACATTGAATGTGCTGGCGATTCCTGGTGGTCAGCTTGATGACATCTGGAATGAACTACAATCCAGAAGTGGAGGGCACACCCATGATCCAGATCTTGAGGCTGGAAGACACAGGCTTTTGATCTGGATCTTAATATAGGATGACACATGGTTTGATCTGAACCTTGAGGCATAGTGGCCATGAAAAGCTTAGGACCGGGCATGGTGGTGGTACATGCCTTTAATCCCAGGAGATAGAGGCAGGCAGATATCTGAGTTCAATGCCAGCCTGGAACAATGCAAGTTCCAAATCTAGGCATGGTGGTACATACTTTTAATCTAGGCCTTACCTTTTGCTGGAGGCCTACATAAGGACAGTGGAAGAAGAAAGGCTCACTCTTCTTCTTCTGCTTGTGCTTACTTGCCAGCACATCTGTTGGAACCTACTTCTTCAGGATTCCACCTTATGCAGAAGACCAGCTGAAACAACTAGCCTCATGGATAGTTTCCCTTAATACATAAAGACACTCCATAAGTTCTGTGACTCTAAAGAACTCTGACTAATACACTGACCTAATTAGAAGATTTCAAATAAAAAGGGCAAATAGTTAATCCCAGCATTCAAGAGGCAGAGGTAGGAAAGTTTCTATGAATTTGAGGCCAGCCTGTTCTACAATGTGAGTTCTAGGCTAGCTACGGCTACATAGTGAGACCCTCTCTGAAACAAACAAACAAGAAAAATCAAATGGTCTAAAGAGATACACTTTTGTAAAATAAAACACTTGTTGAATCCTTAGGGGAAAAATAGAAACTATAAAAACACTTTCAGAAACAATTCAGAGAGGAGACATTGTAACCCAGCCTCCTCTTCTCTGTGTCAGCATGACATGAACAGATATCCTTTGCCATGAGCTCTCAAGGTCATGACACAATGCCTCGCCACAATTCCAAAAGCAATGCAGTCAAGTGAGCATGGGATAAAATCCACAGTTTCCTCCGTATAAGGCAGTTCAGTTAGAATGTTTAAAAGCTTCTCAAAGCAGACAGTGATCCCCTCTTTTCCCACAAGGGGAGCCTAGAAAGATTGGCTGTATAATCAATGAGAGGGAGAAAAAAGAGAGCTGTCTCCAAATGTCAACCTTCACGTCTTAAGGACAGACATCCTGAGTTTTACCCATCAGTCTAAAAGCATCAAAAACAGAGCTAACCTGCCCATAGAGGTGTTGCACATATGGCTGTTGTGGCATATGTGTATGCCAGCAGATGGGAGAGAGGAGAGAGGCTATGTCTACACCAAGTGTTCTGACCTATGAACAGCTGAATGATTAGTAGCCCAAGATTCCCTGAAAAAGAATGAGCCTTGAGACAGCCACTAGACCAGCAGCACCACACAGGCCCAGATGGGCTCCCAGGTCTAGAGACTAGAATAAGCCTGCCTGGCACTGCTGGCCCTAAGTAGGAGTGAGCCTAAGATAGACAGCCTTTGAAAGAGGCCAGTTGAATGGACTGGGAAAGGAGTGAGCCCTAGCCAACCACCAGACTGGTGCCATGGACCCATACAGGGAGGTAGCCTAAGATGGTCTGAACCTTGCCTGGGCAGCACAGTAGAGCTGACTCTGAATGGGAGGTTGAAGATGAGCAGGCCCTGAGGGTATGAGAACCAAGAGCCAACAAGGGTTTCATCTGGTCTGCAGGGAGGTGTCCTCCCCTCCCTCATCCATCAATAGCAGGCAGGAGAGCTGGCCCTGCAGTCATGAGAGTAGGCAATGTCCATCCCTGGCTACAACACCCCATAGAGCAGGCCCTGCACTTCACCTGGGCACCAGGGTAGAGCTGCCCTTAATGCTAGGCTTGCTGGTGAGCCAGTTATGAGGGAATGAGAGCAGGAGAGCTGGTAGCCTGATCAGCTCAGATACCTCTCAGGCCCAAATACAGGCCTTTGAGTTGGGCCACTCCAATGTCTATTCCCATGGACAAACTGATGGTCCTACAGATCCATAGCTTCAGGATGTCCAGAACACAGGACTACAAGACAGTATATGAGAGGAGTCGCCATGAGGATCCAGTATTGATAGAGTAGAAGAATCCAGGGGCCTGGAACCAGAGTAATGACTCATTACAAAGAAATGTGGACAAAGGGGTATACTGTGAGATACAATGAGAACACTATGAGGACTACTGTGAGATACACTGAGAACACTATGAGGAATACTGTGGGACACACTGAGAACAGTATGAGGAATACTGTGGGATACACTGAGAAC